>NC_135735.1:18951250-19252500 GCF_041903045.1 Epinephelus lanceolatus
GTGAAAGAGATTCTTAATGTCAGTGGGACGCTTCTTAAACTAAAGGCTAAATTTTAAAAAAAGAATTGTGTAGACGGCTCTGACAGGACTCACTGATAGTGGTGGTTAAATCTCAGCTCCATTCTCTCAACTGGAGGTAAACTGCTGTACACAGGAATCCAAAATCTCCCCACTCCCCACCTCTGACACGAGTACTTCTGTATGAGCCTGGTTCCAGACTGATTGTGTCTACTTCTACGATTTGGACAACAATTCGAACAAAATGAACAAACAAAATGGCAGCTCAGTCTAACTATCATGCTGCCTCTTAACCTGTTCAATAGGAAAACTCTACAGCAGAGGTATCAAGCATATGGCCCGTGGGCCAGAACCAGCCCACCAAAGGGTCCAACCTGGCCCACTAGATGACTAGACTACAATATGCCAGGTTTCAGGAGCTAGTTAAACTATGCTTACTTTGTGTGAATTCTGCTTCACAGGCTTTCCCAACTTCACCAGGATAAAGTTCTTTGATATAACAAAGAATACTTACTGTGACCATGTTTAAAGATACTGAACATTGTGCAAAATATTGTCAATCAGCAGCTTCAGTTCAAAAGAACCTGTATCAAGAAATGTGTTGATGAATGCACATGTAATGACAGGGAGAAGTAGACTGACTGCACATGGAAAAACTGAGACGTACTGTTGAAATTGCACTTATTTTTCTTCAGACATCTCAGGCTGTTCGTCTGTTTTGTAAAAGTATGAATGTCTACAGAGTGTACTTGTAATTCTTCACACAAAAAAAGGGGAAACATTGGAGCTGATGGTACTTGTGCGATGGTTTTATTGGTCCGGCCCATCTGAGATTATATTGGGCTGTATGGGGTCCATGGACTAAAATGAGTTTGACACCCCTGCTCTATGGAAAGAGAAAGGAAAAGCTGCCAATAAATATTATGTTAATGCTAATTATAATATTTTAAATTGAGATAATATATTCCAAGTATGAGCTCATGAAGTGATTCACAAGTCCATAATTCATTGTCAGTGGACCAACCCTAAGTGTTTTTCCCCCCGGTTAATAATTAATATTAGCTCTACTGTTAAATCTTTGCATTGTAAATTCTGTTTTAGGGTGGATTTTCCCTTTAAAGTACATGACAAAATTACTTTCTACATGCAGTGGTAGATGTCTTTACACCACGTACACTAATCACAGTGACAAGACAAAAAGACACATCTTTGAAGAAAGAAAATTTTATTGGAAGGGTACTGTACCTGATTTGAGCGAGATCTGTTTAGGAGTGTTGGGAAAGTTTAAGAAAAACAAAACAAAAAAAACAAAAAGCCAACCCACTACGATTTGGTTTACAACGTGATATGAATGGGTTACAAGCCGCACTGAGGCAGTCCCACAGAGTGAAAGGAAAGCTCAGGCTTTTTGACATTCAAACGACTCAGAGCATCTTTGGTTCATTCTTAGTTATAAAACATATTTACAAAGCATTCACAGCAAATGCCAGTGCAATCTGAACGTCTTTTTAAAAACTCTCCAAAGCTCAATGTGCTTAAACATAGTGAGGAACTGAAGCTCCACAACATATTAAAGTGCGTTCTTGCTCAGTAGTTAAGTGCATAGGAAAGTCAGGTCTACACAAACAGACAAATCACACAAACATGTCTGGATCATTCTGAGGTTAAGACAGTGTCCTAAACCTTTCAAACTAATCAGCAGGACTAAACTCTCAGATTTCTCTCTTTCATAATTTACGCATTAAGAACTAAAACATATAGTTTGGCATCATTAAGTCAACTGAATCTGTAAATACACTGAAAATAACCCTATCCAGTGGCTTCAATACTCCCATTTCTTCTAAAGCAGTGATGTTAAAGGCACAGTAAGTGAGATTCTTTTTTTTATCCATCCCATTTTTTCCACTTATTTAAAGGCAGTTCAACTAAAAATACAAACGTGTTTTCTTGACCACAGTGCAGTCTCTTAGTATAGATAGTTTTACTATGACTTTGGAGATAACGTTCACATGCACAAAATATTCAGAAAAAGACTATATTCCCACTGAGATGTTTACATGGCTAATGAAAATCAATATTACACTAATATTTCTGTTAACATGCAGCTGTGCATACTCCGATTAACGCTCCCTAACATGTTGTTTTTCACGCCATAATATAGGAAAGTGGAACAGCTGCTTCTTTACATCAAATAGGACTAGGACTAGAGTTAGACTGTGTCAACACAGCTTTCCTCTTTCATCCCTTAAACCACCTTCTTAAAAAGGTCGACGTTGCCATATTTGTCCATATCCAAAAACCTGCTGATATCCAAGTCTCTCATATTGTTTAAAAGCAGGTGTGTTTCTTCTTCCAACCACAAATGTGGGCTTTTCTTTTGGGCATGCATCTCTACACCAAACTTTCTTGCAAACTCCTGGTGAGTTGGTTTGTGCACACTGTATCCATGACAACACATAGAGCTAACTGTAAACAGACAAGAGGCCATGTGACCCAAACTGCGGTAAAACCCCCAGTTGAGGTGCATATTCTGAATGCGCTTTGTACATGTCCAAAGAATGCTCCTTACACCGGAATCCCACATATCTTAATCAGAATCATGTCTTAAGCATCCATCCATCCATCCATCCATTTTCATAACCGCTTATCCTCTTGAGGGTCGCAGGGGGCTGCTGACATTGGGAGAGGCAGGGTACACCCTGGACAAGTCACCAGACTATCACAGGGCTGACACATAGAGACAGACAACCATTCACACTCACATTCACACCTACGGCCAATTTGGAGTCACCAGTTAACCTGCATGTCTTTGGACTGTGGGAGGAAGCCGGAGTACCCAGGGAGAACATGCAAACTCCACACTGAAGGGCTCCCCCAACCCTCCCCCTGCACCACCTCGCCGCCCATATTTGGAATAATACTGGAATACTAGTATGCATGTAAACATAGTCAGTGTAAACTACATGACATACATGAGAGCTACAGTTTGTAGTGTCTTCTTTTTTCTGGTAGACAGTTATGGGTCGTACTTTGGGAGAGAACATTAGCTCTAAAACTATTGATAGAAACGTCTGGGCAGTATTGTGAGTATTTAAAGAGAAACTATATAACATGTAAAACAGTGCAAGTCAAAGAAAATAAAGTTTTTTGTACCTGCATTTTCAGGTGAACTGGCCCTTTAAAAAGTCTATTAATGTATTGATTAGTTGTAACTGTGTGATCAGCAGTTGAAAAATCAGTTGATTAGACTGAGCAATGTAAATAGATTTTAAACAGTAAATGGACGTTTTGTTTCTGATAGTTTGGAGTCACTCATACATCAGTGCAATTTAACTCCAGTCATAAGGCTGAATGGGAGTGTTTTGTCGGGTTATATGTTTCTGTAAATCAAGTCAAAATCTTTTTACAATCTAAAAACCCCCCCCCCCCAAAAACAAAGAAAACTCTTAACATCCCACTAACGATTAACATTTACCAGAGAGCCCCAGTATTTACATTAGGTATAACACAGGGCCCTTAATAAACAAAATCTAAAATAACCCAAATTAAGATACTGAATTGACGGATATTCACAATTCTCTAACAATATTTACAGTTTTACACATCATTCTAGAAATTTTTGCAGGCTTGAGCAGGATAAATAAATAATTTAAAAAAAGGAGAGAGGCTGCATCTGCTCTTGCTGAAAAGTATGACAATGCACACAAGGCACATCGATACTCCCTGAGGCTGATTACTAAAGCGAGCTCAGTCAGCATCTGTTATAATACTGGTGCCATCCGCGTCATCAAACGTCCTCCTGTAGCGGACGGTGGAAGTGAAGTAGGCTCTTTTCTTCTTGTAGACGATAAAGCCGACAACTAAAATGAGAGCGATGATGACCACGATGAAGAGACCCAGCGCCACTGGTGAGCCTTCAGACTCTGGGGACGCAGAAGTGAAGTTCTTGTCATCATGTTAAAGTTCATACTACAGATAATAGCTGTGGCACCTATCTTATCATCTTACTCTCAGCAAGAAGGTAAATAAGCACATTTACCAAAATATCAAACCATTCCTTTAATGCAGTCGTCATACTCACTTGCTGCAGTTTGGCAGACAACACGACTGTAGCTGCTCTTGCAGCTGACAAGTTTCCAGGATCCTTCATCTCCTGCAACCATGACGGCACAGTAGGGCTCCGACGTCTTCACAGTAACCCCGGGGTCAGACTTCCAGTTGGAGTAAGCCAGAGCCGAGCCGTCCTGCCAGGACACAGGTTTACCTGAGAGAAGGATCAAGGGGATAATGAGAGGGAGAAGGATCCATCATCAGTCTAACAACACAAATGTCACAAATAATGTGTTTCTGTATGATGTTGAGGGGTAATATCTGACTCGAAAGAACACGTTAAGGTAATCAAGCTGATGCTATTTATTAATAATTCTTATATATGAGCCTGGTCCTTGGGTGCACCTGAATTTCGTTGCATGTTTGTACTATGGCAGTAAAGAAATCTGAGATACTCCAGGGTTAGTCTGCATGTAGTCTCTATATACAGACTCTACATTCAGTGAATGTAGAATCTGTAGGCAAACCCCGGAGATCTTGCCTCCAGAAGAAGAGCGGAAGAGCCCTGGTTTCCGGTGCTAGGCTGTTTGTAGTCCGCGTGATATTGATCAATCACATTTGAGCCGGCTGCAGTTGTTACCAGGTTAAACGCTCTGTGTGGTGAACTAACGAGGCGGAACATAATTGGCCACTGCAAACTCTGAATCCATCGCAGTGGTTCAGCATATTTACTTATATATAAACGGAAGTCGGCAACGGAAATTCGCCTCCTCAAACCGGAATGCCAAAAAAGGCTGTATCACCGTCTGCCGGAAGTCAGACGCCGAATACAGCCAATGGGTTCCGAGAATGGTCTGCATGAGATGGAGCCAGCCACCTGGAGGAAGAGAGGCTTTACCCGGTCAGACCTGAACTAACGTTATCCTTTGCCTTCTGCTTAGAAGTGCTGAATTTACAGCTCAAAGAAAATTCATAGTCTCTCGCTTTTGTTTGATATCTAGTGTCAGCAAAAAATGTTGCACATGTCCAGTCCATCGTCAGCGCAGTTAATACACATAAGCTCAGAGGGCTAACTTGGTTTGATTACTGTATCACATGAATATACGGAAAAAAATAACGAACAGTCGAATATTTGTATTGAACAGCCAAATCTTATTCGACTGACATTAGTCTGAGTTGGGTACAGCTGTACTATAATTATAATCATAATTTAAATATTTGAAAACTGTAGATTGGAAGTGTCATGTTATCTAAATCCTCAGCAATGTGTTACTGTCCTGCTTCCATTTCACATTGTGAGGTTTACCTTGCTTATCAAGCTCCACGTCGAGCCACACTCGACTGGTGATGAGAGGGTCATCAAACATGTACTTTGACACAAAGTCGTTCTCCTCTTTGGTTTTTAAGGTCAGTACTTGAGAATCTGTCAGCAGCAAAAAAAAAAAAAAGATTAGACTACAGTCGCTTCAGGTGAATATTAATTACAACCCTTAATACACCAAACAACAATTCACCCATGCTCTGACAGATGCTCCTGGCCTGCTCCATGCTGTACACGCTGTAGTTGTAGAAGCTCATGTCAAAGGCGTAACAGTGATCCTTGTGCTGCACCCACATGGACCCACTGCCGCTCTGAGGGCAGCGATTGGCCACTGGGGCAACCTGCGGTCTGGCTCCTGATTCATAACAACACAGAGATAAAATGGACGACGGTCAGTGCCACTCCAACACAAATTACGGCCTCACACGGGGTATTTTTGAAAACAGGGGTGTTTCCCTCCTTTGTTCTTAAGGACATTCCTGTCCACACGAGCACTGTTAGTCGCACTCTCTGAACCCTCTATTCCTCTATATAGTGGAAGAGTAGCTGTACATTATCAGGGTGTCTACAGGTATCACAGTTAAATTTAATGCTTTTTAAGACCTGTCCAAGACACATTTTAACCAAATTTAAGCCAGATTTTTGGACAAATCATGTTTCACCTAAGAATCGTAGGAAAGAAGTATAACTGCGGGGCGTTGGTGGCTTAGTGGTAGAGCAGGCGCCCCATGTACAAGGCTGTTGCCACAGTGGCCCGGGTTTGAATCCAGCCTGTGGCCCTTTGCTGCATGTCGTTATTTTTACTTTCTAATGCTTTTAAATGATTTATTTTTAAATCTTTATGCATTTTATTATTATTTAGTTTCTAATCTTCATTTATTTATTTATTATTATTATTAATTATTATTATTATTATTATTATTATTATTTTAATCTTTAAATTTTATTTTATTTTATTTTTTTTATGCATTTTATCATTATTATATCTCATACTTGTTTTATCTTATCATATTGCCTTTTAGTCTTTTAGTTTTTAGCTCCAGTGTTTCCTCATGGGGGGCCTCCACACTGAGAGGTGTGTCCGGTCTACCCGCGGGGACGTCACCCTGGAGATCCCTCAGGCCCAGAGGACTGGGGGCTCTGCACCATGTGTGGAGTCCACCCCAGTCTGTCTGGGTCAGGGTGGTCTCTGTGGTGGTGTTCCCTGTGGCCGTAGGCTGTGGCGCCTCTCAGTGTGGATGGCTCCCCATAGGTGGTTCTATCCTCACCTGGTTCCTCAGTGCCCAGCCATATTATTGACTATATTGACTGTGTGTGTGCATGCGTGTGTGTGTTTATATGTGGGGGTGGGAGGGGCGGGTTTTCAATATGTATGTAGTATTTTTGTTTGTTTTTATTCTGTGAAGCACTTTGTGCTGCATTTTTAATGTAAGAAAAGTGCTATACAAATAAAGTTTGATTTGATTTGATTTGAAATTTAAGACTATTTAATGACTTTTAAGGCCTTACTGTTGTACCAATGAATTTAAGACATGGTAGGACTTTTTAAGGACCTGTAGACACCCAAAATAATGTCCTGTTAACAAGCACTATTTTTAGACATGTCTCCCAGTGCACAAAATGTCACTTCACACCTCACAAAAAGGAGCTAACAGCACACACACACTCTGACGTCTTTCTAAAGACTCAGATTTCCCTGTCTACACATCAACATTGAAAACAGAGTTTCTGAAAATCTTCACCCTGGACAGACTTTTACAAAAGATCTGTTTCAACCTAAAATGGTGATGGAAGAAGAACAATGCGGTTCTATAAATAAATCATAGTGTCTTACTCTGGGAGGCGGTTGTGATGCTGGTGGTGTAGCAGAGGGCTCCGTTTACCAGCGTATTACAGCTGGTCCTCGCCCAGGCTCCATCAGGGGTTATAGTCACACAGCTGGCCTCTTGTTTGTCTGAGCTGGAGCCCTCCTGTGAGTCTGAGATGGTGGCTTTGTAGTCAAACTTTGTTCCATCAGACCACTCAAAGGCTGAGCCACCGACCTGCACGGAGAGAACGACTCTTATGTTAGTCTATCTGGTGAAGTGAAATTATGAGGTGCCATCATGTAAAAGAAATCCACATGAGAGGTACTTGAGAAGCACTCAGTGTAAGCTTGTAAATTATTTTTGCTCAGATTTTGATTTTTCTTACATCTTGGTTCGACAGGCCAATCCACAGCGAGAAGCCATCCGTCTTGGCGATGAGCTTCACGTGTGCGTCGTGCTCGATATCGTGGATGCTTGCCAGGTGGCCGCCACGCTGACCGCACTCTTTCAAAGCCTGCTGCCAATTTAGCTTTTGGGTAACAACCTCGTAAGTTAAGTTGCCGTACTGTTGAAAATCCAAGGATGACTTGTTGTACTCATGTTTCAATTCTTGGGAGGGAAGGGTTAAAATGTGTGTGAGATCATTTGACAAGTAAAATATTTGCAGTAAAGGCAGATGAACAGAGAAATATGAATTATGATGTTAAGTGTGAAACACCAACCGTTGTCCAGTTTGCAGGTCACAATGGTCCTTTGTTTGAACTCTGCGAATAAGCTCGGCCTTGAGATGAGAATCCAGTTGCCGTCAACGGTGAGACCGGCCAAGAATGGTCTGTCTACTTCTGGTCTGCCTTTTGCCCAGTTGGAATATTGGACATTTGTGCCATCATACCACTTCATCTGGTTATCTACAGCAGGACAATATTACTATTAACCCTGGCATAATTACAAGATTTTAAATTTAAAAAAGAAAGAAACAAAAAAAATCCTTCATTCTGTCAATCACTTGTCACTTTTTTGTGGTGTTTCAGTCCTCATTACTTCATCAGGTAAATATTGTATAAGCAAAAATCCCTGGTGCCATATTAACCCAGCCCCTGGAATAACCGACCAATCAGAGGGCTCTAGCAGCACCTCCTATCATCCATACAAATTAAGGTCAATGAGCTCTGTGATGGTACCGGTTATGATCTGATGCAGCTGTTTGAAGGAGAAAAATCCCTGTTATCAGATCAATAATGGCCAATACCTTCAGTTTAGCTATCAGGATTATCAGCAGAAAAATGTGTTGCCTCTCTATTACATAACACACCAACTACATCTTAAAAAAACAACTGAAAAAACTGACACAGATGTCCATTAAAGTGCTCACCGTTGTTATCTTTGTACAGCCCCAGCCAGACAAACTGGGCCAAGGTCTGAAACGGTATGAGCTGCTGCTTTATAAACTCGTTCTCCTCTTTATTTCGGATGGTTAGGATGTCTGCACCTGCATCTGAAACATAAAGGCATCACCATTAACAACTGAAGCAACATCAGCCTGTTATAAAGAGTTGGGAGTTCATGCACAGCTTTAAAACAAAGTGTGGAGATAGGTTTGGCTTGTTTCATGTAGCGATGGGGATTTTGATAGCTGTGACGTGCAGATAGCAGAAGGGGAGGAGAGTTACGCCTGAATTAGGCAGCTAATGGCAGGCTTACACACACAGTCTACAGCCTGTGAGTCAGACTAACGTGCCCAGAAATTCTTACGAAATTTTCTGCAGGTATCTTGAATCTGCCCTTGGTCAAACTGTTCCCATCTGGTGGCGACCAGCTGGAAGGAGTAGCAGTTGTTCTTGAAGGGGATCCAGTTTGGACCATTTATCTTGTGGGGGCACTTCACTGCAACATCCTCTGGTGTGGTGATGATCTCGTCTGTAATACAGAGGTTTAAATTTGGTTTAGTTCCAAGATATTAGCATTTCCAAGAACACTGACGTATGCTAGCAGAAAAGGAAGGGACTTTAGAGGAGATGAAACCTGTAAAGTGCTTTTGTTGAAGTGTGAAGTCTACACACGTCTCAAATTTTGACACAGTATTATGACACTTAACAAGGACTTAATTCATGAGGAACAACAGCGACAAAAAATGGATTAACTTCCCTAATTATTTCACTCAAGCATAAAAAAATCTGTTTCTATTATTTCTTCTGTAAAACTGTTTTCAGAACAGAAGTGTTCCTGAATCTCACTTTTACAGACTCTGTTAACTTAGAACTCAACAATCCCTCTTCCTGGAGTAACGCCAGAATGTCTCTTGTGCTTTGTTTTGCCAGTCGGGCCAAATAGGGAAGCCATAGCTTTATTTTCTAAATTTTCCAAATTTCCTCTACAACAGCCTACATCCTGTTACCACAGATGACTTATCAACAGAGTAGTACATTTAAACACAGTACAGCTTTTCAACCTTGTGAACTGGAATAGCCGTAAGCCCTTTTCTGAACAAAGGCACACAAATCTGTTTAAAATAAACCAATTTTCATGACAGAATGAGGAAAGAGTGAAGCTCCTGGATTTTTTTTTATCTGGAGAAAATGTTTTGTTCACTATTGATAGCAGGAATTAGCTGCACGCGGAGGTGCAATACATATTTTTGTTTATCTGTACTTCATATCTTCACTCACTGTGTGGCTTGTGGCAGATAGCGCCCCCTAGCTCCTCCTCACACTCGGTGGCTTTCCAGAAACCATCGGTGTCCAGGTAGACACAGCGGCCACTGGTGACATCAGAGGACCAGCGACTGAACACAGTGTGACTGTGGTCAGTCCAGCGGTAGTGGATCCCATCCTGAACACACACAAAATTTTTTTTTTTAAAGATTTTTTTTTTAAAACAGTGGCTTATAATAAAGGCAGCCCTTCTTTGGCACACTTACGTCTTCGCTAAAGAGGCCGATCCACATGGGCGTGCGTGCACGGCTCACGTGCACAGTGAGGGTGGACTGCAGGAAGGTATCCGCGACACTTGCCAGGTCCATGTTGTTACTTCCACACTGCTCTAAGGCCTCAAACCAGGTGAGATTTTTCTTAAGCAGCAGGATGGTGTGGTTATTGACGTTGAAGGGCTCTGTTGGGATGTGTGGCTCCTCCAGTTTATCTGAAATGAGTAAGCCTTGTATTTAAAAAACAGCATGTCATGAAAGTTGTGCCAGTGACCTCAGTTGCTTCGTTATCTTGCTGCAAAAAGAAGTGGATTTTTTCTTTATCAGAAGTATTTATCTGAGCAATACATGCCTCTTATTAGAGAGAATACAGCTGAGACATGATGGGGCATTAGAGAAGAAAGAGATGGAGAATGATTTGCTATGGCTGGCACCTCAACCCTCATGCCACCAGTATTTTCCAGGGACAACATATATGGCATAGTCTATACTTAATAAACAATAATCTCTTATGAGGAACCTTAGCATGCCAGATTAACCAACTTGATTAAGTGACTTTATGCAAAATAAAATCTGTATAATGAAGTAGTATTAAGTGTTGGACGGGGTGATTTACCTGCGTAGTGCTGGCAAATGGCCACATTTTGAAATTGCGTACAGGAAGAATAGTCCCAGGTACCCAGCATGTCAGAGTTGGGGTTATTGAGCAAAAATACACACAATTCCATGCTCTCCAGATCCCATGTCTGTTGAGAAAGGGGAAAAAATACAGCAAGTAGTACCAGTGCTAACAGTTAAAAACATATTGTGTCTATCCACAGTCTATGTCTGACTGGATAAAGATAATGCATGGTAAAGCACAACTAATCTCATGCTCAGAGCCCAAGTTCGTATCCAAAGAGCACCCTACTGATTTAGCATGTAATACTGTCTGACTCACGATGGACACAACTGCTGTGTATGCCTCTGCAAACCAGTCAAGTAACAGCTTACATCCATGTCTGTCCAGACTTTTTTATGTAACCATGACAGTAGTCAATGCTTTAAATATGGATGTTGCTGCAAAAAAAGCTGCAGATTCTCAAACTTGGATGCTTCACACACATCTAGAACCAGGCGGCACAGATGATCTGTACAATCAGCACAGTTTTAAGGTGAGTGCCCAAGATTAGTGTCACCAATTTAGTATCTGACCAAATGTCTCCCCTGCTGTTCCTGAGTTGTGGCATTAAATAAGGGGCAGAAAAGTGTTTTTGCAGCACATTATAACGTCACAGGAAAGTTGACCTTTTGGATAATAAATGTCATCACTTCATCATTTTATCCTGTTAGACATGTGTGTGAAATTTGGTAATAATTGGCGTATGAATTCTTGAGTTACAGCCAGAAACGTGTTTTGTAAGGTCACAGATGTTTGTGCCGAGTTTGAAGAAATCCCCTTCTTGATATATATTGTGTTCATGAGAATGAGATGGACAACCCGAAAAACATAATGCCTCTGGCCACGTCTGTCACCAACACAGAGGCATAAAAAAAGATCAAAATTGGTGCAGCAGAACTGTTCTTCTTCCTCATGAAAACCTGGTGCCTCATTACCTTCAATGCAACATGACAGCCAACAGTTCAGGCAGAGACTTTGGTGGGTTATGCCAGTTGCAACTAACATAGCCTTGAGCTTCTAACCTCTACAGAGTCCCCCATTCAATACAGAAGTGAAAGATAGGGTGAACTTACGTTGACTTTTATGGCCCTGTGCATGCCCAGAAGCAGGGGGTTGAAATTGAGGTAGTTAACCGGGGTCTGGTCCGCCCACTGAGGGTCGTCACGTTTGATTTTCAGACCAATCCATATCCTCTCCATGTTTCTCATGCCCGGCAAAAGGGTGGTGACGAAGTCTAAAACACAAATATAGTCCAACAATTCCTTGTGTTTAATACAAGATAATGCATTTTGACTATTATTTCTTATTCAACCGGCTCACATACAAACTTTATCAAACATAAGAAAACAAGCTATTTAACATCATCTGAGTCCTTACAGGCATGTTAACTGTGCTCCTCTGATTCATTAAACATTGAAGCAGAACAACAGCAGTCCTCACCTTGCTCCACCTGATCGGATATAGTGACCAGGGTTCCCCTCACCGACTGGCATTCGTCACCAGCATACTTGAAGGACACAGGCTTCAAGCTTGTCATCAGTGTGTAGCACTAAAAAAAATACACAAGTAAAATAATCACTTGGAAATCTATGAGACAGAAACCACCTTTATGTCTTTGTACTATACGCTGTATGTGAATGTGTATAAATCTGTTTTAAATACCTTTCACCAGTGGTTCCCAACTGGTGGGTCGTGGTCCAAAAGTGGGTCACAGTTCCATTCTGAATGGACCGTAAGTGACTTGTGAACGTGTCAAGTTTGTAAAAAACACACTTTATTTTTACGTGTATTGAATTTCCGGAGCTTTTATTTTGAAGTGCTGTTTCTTGCTGTGGAGTGAGTGATTAACGGACAGCTACTCGACAGAGACAGCAGACTAGGTTAGCGATATGTCCAAATACAAGTATGATGCTAAATGTATTAAACTGTCTGGACCGTGAACTAAAGACTAAGGATAAATCTGGACCCCGGGGCTTGACCAGTTGGGAACCACTGCTCTGCAAGACCATTTTGGCTTGTTTTTGCTTGTCACAGAGATCTGGAAATAGACTATTTAAAGACTTTCCAGGCGGATTTTCCTTTGATGTATAAAGATATTATCATACTCTGGTCTTAGCTGTAATTCTGTTTTACATGATTATAGGGTTGACAATATAAGACCATGAGAACAAAAGTTAATCTGTTTTTAAGTGTCCAAAATGTAGATGCAGAGTTAAATGTGTTGGAGGGTCAGACCTTATTTCTGAAGGACAGAGATCCATTTCCACAGGGCAGTCCTTCAGGTTGAGGCTCCAGAGGGTTCCTCTCCACCGACGTGACGTTGTGTTTCTCACACACAAAGGGCAATCGCTGCTGGCAACTGCGCTCATACTCTGCAAGGAAGCATGTGACAGTAGATGTGTGTATTAGTAAAAAGACTGTAAGCATCCCTGTTATTTCAAACTGTAAAAAATGCCAGATCAGCCAAACCTGTCACCCTCTTGTTTACAGGGATGAGTTTCTTTAACTAATTAAAGTTTGACTGAGTTTCTGTCCAAACAATACGGTAGATTAAATAATATCCTTAATCATACTCAGCTGTATCGAAACACAATCATGTCTACACACCTGGAAAGAAGTTTTCAGGACTGACGGAGGTGCATCTGCCCAGGAAAACCGAATGATAGAAGAACATCTGGGTGTACCTAGAACATGCATTATTTCAGTCAGCCTCAACATCACATTTCACCACATATAAACAGGTACGAGCATCATGAATCGATTGTGTTTGTACAACATGAGCACTGTATGTGTGTGACTGTACTGGCTTACGTCAGGGGAAATACCCGGCCAGGCTCGCTCAAATCCACCCACCAGTTTTGCTTGGGAGAACTCGATATCTGTTCAGAACATTCAAGATTTAGTGCTTCATGACCAAATAACAATTTAATTATTTTTACAACCACAGTTTATAAAGTAGAGAGAATTTGACACATCAATCAGACAAGGAAAGACACACAATACTTATTGGACTATGGAATTAAATAGTGGAATAACTGTTTTTTAGTGGTAAGCTTGGAGGCAAAACTTTGCACTACTTTATTCCGATTGCCTACAGATGTATTCTCATGAAATACTGTCAGCTTCCCATGACCAGACGACAATGGAAAGAATTTCCCCGGTCATTAGGCTCTACAAATCAACTTTGGATGCCCATGGGGAGAAAAAAAAAACGAGGGGCTAACCATGGCAAGCAGCAGAAACAGAAAAGGACAGGAAATTCCAATTTATTTAAGTTTTCTTCCTTTTCGCTCTCAAAGGGGAACACCACTTAAAGTAAGAATTACAATATGTTATTTCAAAGGCTTTGGAAAGTTTAACCAATATCTGTGAACATGAGCTACTCTCTCTCAAAGACAGAAACCAATTACTTGACCGTTCACTAAGACCCACCCCAAAACAGCGACTGTCCAATCTTGCCCCACAACTGTAACAAGACATAATAGCTGATCCGTCAAGCTTCAGATTTCTAGATAAGCTGTGGGATGAAACGGTGTGCATGGGACTGTAGCAAGAGCTAGTTATACTCAGTATCCACAGGGAGTGAAGGGTGGAAGGTGGTGTCTTTGTTTTTGGTCTTTACAAAACCAAAAAAAACGAGCAAACTGTAAGGTAACGAATAAACAATGGGTTTATCTACTCTTACATTAGCAGCCTGCATTAGCATTTTAGCACAATATCATGTATGTATCCATCAAGAGCATATTTAAAAACCTTTTACATGGTTCTTGTTCCAAAAATAATTAGCTAGAAATAATACAGCCATCTGGAGACAGTCATTACTTCAATGGACAAAATCTGGTCGTTGTCTGGAAATGAGAAACCTGTTTTTGTCTACCTCTTTTTGAAATTAATGACCCATTGTTTCAGAACAACTGCTATGAATTTTGAGTGGTATACCTGCCACTGTTACCACCAACTTGTGCTGTACTGAGCTAAAAAGGTGTAGCAATGGTAACTAGGGGGGCGGGGCTCACCAAACGGGGTTCACCATACAATTGGGGGTTCCTGGTTTGATGCACGGACGTATAAAAAGAACTGGATACACTGTCAGAGGCGGAGCCCAGTTAATCCCAATAAAAGCTGCTCAGTGGCCTATGAAATCAAAAAGTTGCTCTAAAGGGTTTTCTGATAGAAAGGGATTTCTTAAGGTCAGGAAAAAATGATTGGGGTTAAAATGAATTGATTCCTGCCAGAAAGGGCTTTAGGCAAACTTCTACCATGTGCAAAAAAGTGTGACTTCCTGGGTAAAAAATAGCCCAGATCATCTACATCAATGGGCCCAGAGAACAGGTGCACTAGAGACTTCCACCAGCAGAGCAGATAACTTCTGGTTTAGCCCTGCGCCACCATAAATGCAGATAAAATGACCTAATTGTGTGACGCCTCTAGACTTTCGAAATGTTGTCAGAGCAAATGAATCATTTCGTGGGGGGGTTTTGATGCTAAAAAAAAAGTGTCACTTTCACAATGTAAGTCTATGGGAAAAAGTCTTTTTGGGCCCCATGGCATCACATTACTGACCTGGAAGTTGTAATTCTACTATTTGACCATTGGTGGCGCTGTTCCTTGGGGGTTTGGTTTTATGTCACTTATAGCCTCTAGGCACTTACATCTTTGAGTTGCTGGTGGATCTGTCCGGCAGCAGTTATGGTGAGTGGTGCAGCCAGTCTGCTGTCATTCATACTGCAAAAGAGCTTTGCCTCCTCAAAAGTCAGCTTTGGCTCCGTGACAAACCAAAACTCTGCTCCATCAATGAAGATAGACGTCTCATGGTGTCCACCTGAAAAGCACAACGAACACGGTCTAAAATCCTGACACATTTTGGACAGCGACAAGAGACATATTGCACCCAACAACAGATGTGAAATGACTCTATTAGAAGATTGTGAGAGAAAAGAAAAAGCTGAATTGAAGAAATTTTGGCCACTAATAGATCCAATTTACAGATTCAAAATATAATTATGACTCAGCACAGAATCTGGAAGACTATATTACCAGGATTGTACCACTCTGGGTTCTTGGGTTCCTTTCCTGTAAAGGGATTAACAAAGAATAAGTTAGAAGCAATCAAAAACACACAGCTCATGTTGCTTTCAAGTACATGTATTTATAAGCCCACAAAAATGTATTTCTTTAGTTGTGTTATGTAAAACTAGCCAAATACATCAACCACTGTCTGGACCAAAAAATTCTAGGGACATTAGAAATCCCTTTAACTACCAGTAAGCAGTCTTGATGAGACATGTTAGCTCTTCACCTACAAAACACAATGTTTGCTTTGTGCAAAATACACACAGTATACACAGCATATGTGTAGTCTTACCGCGGGGTATTTGGCAGACCCACTCTAGCCTGGCGTCACAGTGAAACGGTGTGGCATAGAAAGGCGTGGGAGGTAAGTCGTGCAGCAGAAACACAAACAGGTGTTTCAAGGTGCTTCTGGTCGTCTTAACGAGGACACAGATTGTTTACATAAACATTATCATTAAGGAAGTACACAAGAAAAGCAGTTTCATATCTGTGACATGGCAGATCTCGTTGCTCCCTGCAGTTCAGCAACAGTTTAAGACAAGAACGTCTCTCTTTCTGATAACACAATCATTAACTGGGTCAACCTAAATGAGAGCAAAGTTCAGAGTCTGAGTGGCAAGATACTACAGTACTTCTTCAATGGAGGCAACAGCAAGAGAGAAACATAATAAACAAAGAAATTATCTTCTTGTCAGATTTGCTGTATGGCAAGTGAAAGTGTCCTCGTGATGTGAAAAAACAAAGAGGAACAGCTGTTGTTGCCGGCTGTCTTTCTGGGGATTTTTGTTTCAAGACAGAATGAAAGCACTGAGTCAGTCGGGGCAGATTTCAGCTGTAGCGCTCCATGTGACTCCCACAAACAGATGAACAAATGGCCTTGATTCACAAATCAAGCTGCACAGTATAGATAACCAGATCTCACTGAAACTAAAACTAAAAACATGTTTAAAAACAAGATAAAAGAAAGATATGAGACTATAACAAAGAAATAACTGGGTATAGAGATGGAGAATAAAGGCAAAATAAATGTTTATTTGTCCCTTAAAGCTATGGTTGGTAACCATTATAAAACTGTCACTATATCCACACAGTAATACAAGAGACAGGAAAAAAAAAAAAGTTACTCCTCCTCGTAATACTTCTGATAGCATTTGCTAGAATCCGCCACAACTGTTGAAAAACAACCAGTCAGAGCTGAGGAGTCTCTAACTCAGCTGTCAACTGCTACTTGTGAACTGTGTTCAAACTGTCAAACTAGGCAGTGCTAGTCAAATATGACTCAAGATTTTGGTATTGCATTTCCTATTTCTCACCTTCACATGTTTTCAGAAACATATTTTAGTGTGTCTGTAAAATGAGATGTGTGTGAAACACTATTACCACCTAACATCAATATGTATGTAGGTGAGAAATGTCCATGGGTATATATATGTATGTATGTGTGTATATATATGTGTGTGTGTGTGTAGGTGGGTGGATGCATATATGAAAGCATCATTTCCTGTGCTTTCCTTTTGGTTATGTTGTTCGGCTCCTTCATGTCGATTTAAGTGTCTTGTAAGCCCATGAGGGCTGGGCACCTTCGGTGTATGACACTTGGAAATTAAAAAAAAAAAACAAACAAAAAAAAAAACAAAAAAAAGAACGTTTGCTCCGGCTGGTTGGTGGTGCTTTATTTTGGCTTGACTGTTTCCAACATGGCAACCAGGTCACAAACTTTCTCATGTTACAGCTAAACAGTACACTAAAATATGTTTCTGAAAGCATTTGACGCGAGAAATAGGCAAAACAGTAACTGAATCTTGATTCATATTTGATCAGCACTGCCTAGTTTGACAGTTTGACCGCAGTAATTGAAAGCTGTGTTAGGGAGTCCCCGGCTCTAACTGACTGTTTTTCCATTCAACCACGGTGGATTCTAGCAAATGCTTTAAGCACTACGAGGAGGAACATGATTTTTTTTCACAGATCATCGGTCTCATGCACTACAGTGTGGATGTAGCGACAGTTTTACCAAATATGACCAAGTTATCTTTCTTCAAGTTACCACCTGTGGCTTTGAACTCTATTTGGTAGAATTAATCTACCCAGCCCACCTTGAATGCAGTGCAGTCCCGACTGTAGGCATCGTCCTCATGGAAATCTAAGTGTAAAACTTCCATAGATACCTGTTGTTAAGACATTGAATAAACAGAGTTTATACTCAGAAATAATGCAAAACATATGTTGTGTTCGAGATGAATAAAAGTGAATTTTAAGGAGTCACTGTCTTGAAATGAAATGTATCACTATTATCAGTACAGCATGTTGATGAAAGAATATTTCTCAGAAAAATCTGAAAAATCTCATACCAAAAATTAAATTTTAAAAATATATACCGTATGACTTCTCACAATGCCTTAGAGCTGATATTTATACTCACAGGCTGACTGTCACTCCACTGCCAGGAGCGATCGGCTGGGTTTCTCCTGTTCAGGCCGACCCAGAAGTACCGATTGTCACTGCAACAAGAACACCAGAGCAAACCACCATCACTCACGACACTGAATCAATTTTCTTTCAAAGAAAAAGATGTAAAAAACTCATTTTAAGTGATGAGAAATTTTAAAAGGGACGTTGGCATTTTATTCTTAGCTACAATAGTTTAAAATTGACTCACTGAACAAGTGTGAACTGTAAGTAAGGAGATGACGTGTGATTATTTCAAAGGAAAACTTTGTAAATCAATTAGTCATACCGTGTTACCCTCAATTTGTGAGGAAAACTTGTTCTCGGATGCCTCCACGGAAAATGGCGAACATATTGATTTATTAATTGATTGGGGGACGTCTTTTACAACAGCAAAAAATACAGTACAGGCCAAAATTTTGGACACACCTTCTCATTCAATGCGTTTTCTTTATTTTCATGACTATTTACATTGTAGATTCTCACTGAAGGCATCAAAACTATGAATGAACACATGTGGAGTTATGTACTTAACAAAAAAAGGTGAAATAACTGAAAACATGTTTTGTATTCTAGTTTCTTCAAAATAGCCACCCTTTGCTCTGATTACTGCTTTGCACACTCTTGGCATTCTCTGGATGAGCTTCAAGAGGTAGTCACCTGAAATGGTTTCCACTTCACAGGTGTGCCTTATCAGGGTTAATTAGTGGAATTTCTTGCTTTATCAATGGGGTTGGGACCATCAGTTGTGTTGTGCAGAAGTCAGGTTAATACACAGCCGACAGCCCTATTGGACAACTGTTAAAATTCATATTATGGCAAGAACCAATCAGCTAACTAAAGAAAAACCAGTGGCCATCATTACTTTAAGAAATGAAGGTCAGTCAGTCCGGAAAATTGCAAAAACTTTAAATGTGTCCCCAAGTGGAGTCGCAAAAACCATCAAGCGCTACAACGAAACTGGCACACATGAGGACCGACCCAGGAAAGGAAGACCAAGAGTCACCTCTGCTTCTGAGGATAAGTTCATCCGAGTCACCAGCCTCAGAAATCGCAAGTTAACAGCAGCTCAGATCAGAGACCAGATGAATGCCACACAGAGTTCTAGCAGCAGACCCATCTCTAGAACAACTGTTAAGAGGAGACTGCACCAATCAGGCCTTCATGGTCAAATAGCTGCTAGGAAACCACGGCTAAGGAGAGGCAACAAGCAGAAGAGATTTGTTTGGACAAAGAAACAAAAGGAATGGACATTAGACCAGTGGAAATCTGTGCTTTGGTCTGATGAGTCCAAATTTGACATCTTTGGTTCCAACCGCCGTGTCTTTGTGAGACGCAGAAAAGGTGAACGGATGGATTCCACATGCCTGGTTCCCACTGTGAAGCATGGAGGAGGAGGTGTGATGGTGTGGGGGTGTTTTGCTGGTGACACTGTTGGGGATTTATTCCAAATTGAAGGCACACTGAACCAGCATGGCTACCACAGCATCCTGCAGCGACATGCCATCCCATCCGGTTTGCGTTTAGTTGGACGATCATTTATTTTTCAACAGGACAATGACCCCAAACACACCTCCAGGCTGTGTAAGGGCTATTTGACCAAGAAGGAGAGTGATGGAGTGCTGCGGCAGATGACCTGGCCTCCACAGTCACCGGACCTGAACACAATCGAGACGGTTTGGGGTGAGCTGGACCGCAGAGTGAAGGCAAAGGGGCCAACAAGTGCTAAACACCTCTGGGAACTCCTTCAAGACTGTTGGAAAACCATTTCAGGTGACTACCTCTTGAAGCTCATCGAGAGAATGCCAAGAGTGTGCAAAGCAGTAATCAGAGCAAAGAGTGGCTATTTTGAAGAAACTAGAATATAAAACATGTTTTCAGTTATTTCACCTTTTTTTGTTAAGTACATAACTCCACATGTGTTCATTCATAGTTTTGATGCCTTCAGTGAGAATCTACAATGTAAATAGTCATGAAAATAAAGAAAATGCATTGAATGAGAAGGTGTGTCCAAACTTTTGGCCTGTACTCTATATCCAACATCCACTTAAAAAGTCACACACAATCCAAGTCTCATTTATCCAGTCGCATGCTCGGTACTTTCCAAACACATGCATTTTCGTAGAGCTGAAAGTGAAACTTATCTATGCTCTCTTCAAAGCCTGACTCCAATACTAAGGTTATTTAGTACATCAAGTGTGTATTGCAACAATTAATTTTGATGTGTTCATGTCAGAATGCTTAAAATAAACCACGAGAAATACATAAATGCCAACAACACTTTAAAAAAGGAAAACAAACAGGACTTGTGTGCATGTGTGTATACCTGATGCTGTCTCTTACGATGCTGTGCAGGGCCCTCATCTCTCTGTTGCTTGTGAAGCTGGCCAGGTGAGCTCCCAGAGCCTGACAGAACCTCTCAGCTTCCTCCCAGGAGCGCTTCCTGCTCAGCCTTTCCTCATGAAACACCTGACAAGGGAAAAAAAACCCCAATTTACAACAGCTACTAAGACAGTGCAAGCAAGTAACAGGCTGGATTGTAGATTGTAGATCATGTCAGTGACAATCTGTACAATTAGAAAGCCAAAACAGATCATCGCTTTGATCCATCTAATGCAGAAGCAGCTTCAGTAGTAGATACTTATAATATATTTTATACAATGCTTTTTAATAAACTACACAAGTCTTCATTTGTTCCCAACAATTAGGTGTTGGAATGATAATGTTATAGATTTTTCAAAATTGACACGTTAGAACTAGAAATATAATTTTCTTTATTCCGTGCATTCTTCTTCCTCGTTATCAAAACCTGCTGTCTACATTACCCACAAGGCAACTCAACCTCCAACAGTTCAGTCAGAGAGTTGGGTGTTATGCTAGTAGCAGCAAAGATGCTCTACTGCAAAACATGATGCATTACAAGCTGCACCACTGGTATGAAATGATATACACTTCCTGTGTCTGAGGTGAGCATGGTCCTCTTTCCCCGCATCCTCTTACACACATTTTGAAGTGCTATGAACATCGTGTGGATGAACGGAAGCACATTCAAAACGAGAAAAACACTACACACAAAAGAAATTTAATGTTTGCTCCTCATTTTTCTGCTTGTTTTAATCTGCTATCTTGATAACTGATATCAACCGAGTGCAGGATCATATCAGTTGTTGCCAGATCTTGTGAGAGTGTGTTGCTGGGACAAAGACAAGTCTTGAACAAAGTTAATTTTCTCCTGATTTGTCTGAAAAAAATACATTTTAGGGTCAGAATGTTCAGGAGATTCAAGGCTTGTAAAAAATTGACCCAATATTTACTTCAGTGACTACCGAGCAAAACAATAGGTCATAATCTGTACTCACATTCACTTCACACATTGGAGTGAGTCTCCAAAAGGGGCAGGGCAGTGGCAAAACCCACACGACCCGGATACGAGAAATGACTCTAAAGTGTGTCATCTCATTTCTAAACTGTTTCTGGTAGCGGCTAATGTAGCCTTGAGCCCTGGCCTGCAGCAGAGATTAGGAGCAGGCTGCAGAAGTCTGGTAAGCTCCCTTCTTGAACTCCAATATCTAACTTTTCCCCCTTCAAACTTGTAGTCTTCTGCCTCAACGCTGACTCAAATTATATAAACTTGAGGCAATATACCAGAAGGCTTTATACAACTTTTTGTCACACTATGCAGTAGCAGTAATACTTCCCAAGACCCATAAACAGACTCTGATGTGTAAAAATGACACAGTTCTCATTAACTCCTACGACAGCCATCAGCTGACCACCAATGTTCAAAGACAGTCTCTCACACACACACACACACACACACACACACACACCTTGTAGCAGTTTTTGATGTCTGGTCTGGACACCCATCCATCAGGACAGGTTGCGTTGGGGTTTGGCTCTGGTTCAGGGGGCGGGGGTGGGCCGAGGTCTTTTCTACAAATGGTGCCAGCCTTAAAAATGGTACAGTTCTTCACCTCCCACTTGCCCAAGGGTTTTGCACTGGAAATCGCTACACAGCCTCCAACCCTGGCTGAAATAGACACGTAGATGAAACAAAAGGAAGTTAAAGCTACTGTGTGAAGTAATATGGTACATAAGATTATTTCCTCAATGTAAATTACATGTGTTTCAACATATATTATTTTTGGCTCTTTAAAAAGAAAAATGTGGGCCTGCTGTTCCAGTATTCAGAACCTTTAAAGGGGACCAATTATGCTTTACTGTATGTTGTGTCTAACATAGCGTTAGAGGGAAGGGTGTTAGTATTCAGTGTGGCCAAAGTTTCAAATATGAGACACATGTGTGCATTAATCACTGTGAGTGAAAACCTCATGCTTCAGACTGCTCTTAATACTTGTTTTGCCTACTCTGGTTACAGTATGATGTCATAAAGTGTGAGATATCTATATATGGTCATCTGCTCTAGGCACGCTACTGCAAGTGTTTACATTACGCAGCCCAGTGGGTCTCAACCATAGGTCCAACTACATGTAGCTACATGCTAATGTCAGGGAAACATGCAAGCTTGGTTGCTGATGTTGTGAATTTCGTCCCGATTTAAGATCATATTCCTCCTGGAATGTGTCCAGGCGTGTTTTGAAGCTTTTACTTTTGGTTTTTGAAGATAATAAGTCCCGCTATTCCCCGTTAATGTCATTCCCTGTTTACAATGATGGCGCAGAGATACTGAGATACAGAAGACCTGGAAACACTGATCAATGAGAGCAGAGTGTGCTTTCTGGGGGGTAAACGCTGACTTTGAGACAGAGGGTGAATACAGGTGTTCTAGCAAAGACAGTATGAGGAAAATAAATTGTGTTTTGACCATTAAAGTGTGTTAAATGTTCAAGTAGAGACTCTGAATACAAGTATGAACCTGAAAAGGAGCATAACAGGTCCTCTTTAACACCTATGTTTGAACTTGAACTGCATTAAATACTGAGTGGAGCAGACGTGGTTTTACTAACCTGGTTCAAACCAACCCCAGTTGGTGTAAGTAACCACACCCGCGGACCCATCCTCGCTCATCCACTGGTACTCCGCTGTGTTCTTAATGTCCTGCAGCCCGATCCAAAAGTACTGAGTGTCCTTGCCGATCTGCTCTCCAAGTAGACGGCTGATAAAGGCCTGCTCAAACCTGGGAAGAACAGTCAACTATGATGATACAAGAAAGTACTCGTGGGCAGCAACTGATGAGTGCCTGTGTGTATTTTTGATCAAGCAGTAGGGTCACCAGCTGAACAAACTCCTACCTGTTTCTAATAGTGATGTTGCAGCGATCTTTGAAGGATACTTGTTTGGTGTTCACTTGATAACACGAGTTGCCATGCCTCCTCCAGCCCTGGGGGATTGACAGCAGTGATACTTAAGCTACATTCAGTTTACAAGCAAACATCTGTCACTTTCATACATATTCCTGCTTCTCATACTCCTCCAGTCCTCTGTGATTGAGAGCAGTCAGATTCATGTGTTTTCACCATCACAGTCAACTGTGATAGTTTCCTTTTCGTACCCACACATCTCTTTCATTTTGGCAGTAACGGCTAATATAGCTACAGATCTACCTTTAGCCCATTTATGACTCATAACTAGAGCAAATGTCATCTGACCTTGACAGCAAGTACTCCTTTAAATAAGCACATGCAGGCTACTCCTTTCTTTTTCATGATATCATGATCATTGCTGACATATGCATGCAGCTCAAGAACAAGATATTCATGTGTAAAAGGACAGATATCACTTGCGAATGTGATTAAAGAAAAGGATCGCATTGAACAAAAACTCATCTGTGGAAAGGTCTTGGAGTCTTGACCTAAATTACATGTCAATTGCAAACAAAATAGAAAAAGTAATGCAAAACACTACAAGCTTCTGCTGGAAAAACCAGGTCAATAGAGCTCGTAAGTTGTGTGTTTCCATTTCGGTACATGGGAGCTTAAAAATCAATTTCTCATAATGTATTTCAATGGCTAGATGAAAATTATTTTCTGGTTCCGTTTGAATTGTGCCATGAATTTCACATATGTTTGTGAATTTTTAATATAGATGCAAAGAAGGCTACCATTTAGCAGGAAGAAGTTCGATACTGTTAGGTTTTGTGGACTACAGCTCTTCACTGCTCTCAACACGTATGATATACGTCACCACTCGCACTTGAAACATGGCTGTGTCTCTGGTACACTTCACCGCCTTCTTCCAAGGAGAGGACAAAAGCCTTAAGCGTGGCGAAAACCACTACAAGTCTGGACATGTGGAAAGTTTCAGCTATGCCAGTGGGGAGATGGTCGGTGCTGTCCACGCCAGTAGACGAGAGCAGCGTTACAAGGTTTCGGTGAGTATTATGACTCCACTAGCTAACTGACGTCACATAAGCTACATGTAGTCTTTCTCATTACGTTGTTTCCACAGCCTTTAACTGAAGAATCATACAATAAACTGTCAAACTCTTAACATGAAAACATATTATTTAGACCCACACAAAACATTTGTGTAATCCAAGGCAATTAATGACTGGGACCAGAAAATAATAATTTTCTCTCCATTGACTCCCATTCATATTTTCCGAGCCTAGAGGTCCGATGGGGGTCTACCACAAGGGGCGTGACTTACGAGCTCTATTAGACAATACTCACATCTTCAAAGCGACATCCGGGCTGTGTCGCTGATTCGTTGACCTTTCCTTTCTTCTGACACATAAAGGGTAGCCTCTGTGTGCAGTTCCCAATCTTCCAACCATGAGACTGTAGGACATGGACACAGATTTGATTTTGCAGGCCTCATATTAACAAGCTGAAACAGCAGATCATAAGAAAACAAAAAGCGAGCCACTCCATGCAAAAAGAATGGATGGAATGGGTGGGGTTACAAAAAATGCATGTGCTCACACCCATATCACTAACTCCCACACACACACATACACATGCACACACCTCTCCAGAGTAGAAGACACAGCTGGTATCCAAAATGGGCTGGACTGGTTGGTTTTGGTCCCAGTAGGTGAAGGTGACAGGCGCCTCGTCAATCCACTTGAAGACAGTGGGGTTCACGCCGGTACCGATCAGACCGATCCACACATCCAACAACTGGCCATCTAATGGACCATAACACACATATGAACATCAGTTTATGGTTATGTTTAAAATCAAGGTAACAGTCTGGTGAAAGAACATTTTGAATTCTTGTTTTAATTTACCTGCATGGAAGTTGGTGCTGATCATCTCTTTAGCGTCAACAGAGTGGAGGCTGGCCAGATAGCCTTCCCCTGCTCCCTCTGTGCTGTTACAGTGTATCTGGGCATCTGTAAAGTTTCCAGATTTGTCCTTGACTAACTTGTAACACCAACCATTCCAGGGGACCCAACCGTCTCCACACTGTGTTTCTTTATATACAAAAGGCTCTGTAGAGAGGGAGCAGAACAGATCGAGGCTGTTAGGGGGAAATCACTAATCTGACTTAAAGGTTTTCTGATATGTAGAGCAGGGACAAAGGGAGAGACACAGGAGGGATCTCACTTCCAAAACAGACAAAAATGCAATAGCTTTCATGTGGAAGGAGGGTGAAAGATTTGGTCATGTTGGGTGAACTGTGTGATACTACATGCTTCAAGCAAAGCTCCTAGATCCAAAGCCGGCTTTTAGTCATGTAAGCATTGCCTCTGTGGATGGCAATGCTGTTGTG
Source organism: Epinephelus lanceolatus (assembly GCF_041903045.1). Lineage (NCBI taxonomy): Eukaryota > Metazoa > Chordata > Actinopteri > Perciformes > Serranidae > Epinephelus > Epinephelus lanceolatus. The sequence goes on from NC_135735.1 coordinate 18,977,230, forward strand.
TCATTCAGTCAGTCAACCACTTTGGTCCAGACTGAAATATCTTCACAACTACAGGATGGATTGCCATGAAATTTCATACGGAAATTCTTGTCCAGCTCAGGATGGATTGGAATATCTTCGGTGACAACCTGACTTTTTATTTAGTTATATCGTCAAGTTTTAATGGCGGCACAATGGTGCTGTGGTTAGCACTGTCTCACAGCAAGAGGGTTCCTGGTTCAAACCCAGGCTGGGGCAGCCCTTCTGTGTGGAGTTTGCACGTACTCCCCATTTCAGCATAGGTTTTCTCCAGGTACTCCGGCTTCCTCCCACAGTCCACAGACATGCAGGTTAACTGGTGACTCTAAATTGCCCGTTCATGTTAAAGTGAGCATGAATGGTTGTCTGCCTCTATGTGTCAGCCCTGTGATAGTCAGGCCACCTGTCCAGGATGTACCTCACCTCTCGCCCAATGTCAGCTGGGATAGGCTCCAGCCTCCAGTACAGCCTGACAGAGCCGCTGGCATGACTGTAGACCAAGGATACTCAACTTGCTTTACCCAGGGGCCACTTTTGCATAATGACAGGAGGCCAAGGGCCAGTTAATAAACAAACAATTAAATTTGTCAGATAAAGCAGCAGCCCTACACAGGTCAAGTGTAAGTAGGGGCGTTTCAAGGATTTGAGGGCATTCAGGGCTTAGCCAGGACCTTAGATCCTCCCCTGACACTTTTATGCACTCTGACTGGCACTATTCTAAATTCAAAGTACAAAAAAGAACCCCAGTGTGAATCAGTTTATTTTCATTGTGGATTAGAAAGAGGTCGCTGGGACACCTGATCGCAGGCCAGATTTGGCCCATGGACTGTATGTTCAGTATCACTGCTGTACACTCATGGTCTCGTTTAAGTATGATTCAGAAGGAAAATAAAAGTGCGGACAGTGAGGGCAGCAGTGCACCTACCTGTTGTAGCTGGTTGAGAGGTGTTGATGCTCTTCTTGCAGACGTATGGCAGCCGTTTGTTGCACGACTCAGATTCGTAGTTCTGTTTGGAGTTAAGTACTCCACAGTCTGACTCAAAAATCAGCGAGGTGGATGGCATTCCTGTCAAACACATTCCCACGCACAATACATAAAAATAAAACTACACCCTGATTGTAACAGCAGAGCAGAGGAGTGGCATTTACCTCTGGGTATCTTTCTAGGTTCGGTTAATCAACTGTGTGTCACACAGAGAGGTAATATAAAAGAAATGTGTGATGTTGCAATAACGGTTCAACACAATGCTGCTAGTAGCAACATTGACCTGTCGTAAATTACAGCAACCACAAAGAGCTCATATCAGCAGAAGGCCAGATGGCTGCAGTATCCTTGACGTTCCCACTACAGTGTTAAGTCGAACAACATCTTCCCTTTGAGACGAAAGAAATAAACAGCAAACATATTACAATAGCCACAAGGCTTTATAAAGCCTTCCATTCAGTACTATTAATGAGTTATTCAGCAACAGTAACAATCCCAATGCCACACTGTGCCCAAAAACCAGGCACAATGAGCTTCTTTACAACACTGGCCTCATTGTTTCTCTGAATGACACCACGTCTCAGTTTATAGAAGGGTGGTGACAACAGCAGATCACAACAGGATGCAGGGTTTTGGTGTAATAGGAACAGCAGGTGTTTCCAGTCATAAATGAGGAAATGTTGGGTTTAACCACTAACTGTTTTAATATTTTTAAATCAACATGTTTACACTGGTACTCTCAGAAGCGGGGCAAAGATTAAAAAGTAGCATGAGACAAAAGAAGAAAAAAAAACACATAACCATCATCACCTGTTTCCCAGCGCAGGACAGAGAGAGGGGAACCGTCTGACCACTGCCAGCCGTGAGAGGTGTCTAACTGGTGAAGGCCAATCCACATCCTCTCAGGCATATCCTCAAGGCCCTCCAGTACTGCACAATGCAACATTCACATGACATGGGACAAGTAATGCGTACATTAAAAAAAGGAAATAAGTTTAAAGTAATATGAATCATCGAGATAATTTGGAATTGTGACAACAACATAATGAAACACAAGGAAGGAGAGAAAAGAGAAGAGTGGGAGACACGTATAACAGTCAGGCCCTAACTGGGACACAAAACTGTGTGTACAGGTCAACTGAAGGGGCATCTAGGTTTAAAGTAGCTGGCACTATTTAAGGAAGCATGGTCAGCCTGATAAAGGGAACTGGTGTTGCTGTAGTCACACCTTGATGTGGTTTTCAACTTCTCGAAACAAGTTAGCACTGTAGCTGAAGTGTCACAAGTACAAGGAGGCAGTTGCAAAAGCCTTGTTCTCAAACAGCCAGCAGCATTAACTTAAGAACATGACATATTCCTGATGCAAGTCATGTCAAGACATAACAGGTTAGATCACAGTGATGCAAGCTCTGCAAACAAAAGACACTGCTTTTGGTTTTGATATTCCCACAGAAGTGCCTATGACCCCAAAACCCTTAAGGCCAAAACACACCGGCGGCGTCACTGACGCGACTCAAGTGCCGCCTCCAACACACACAAAAAGCGTCGTGCTGCGGGGCGTCAACTGGATTTCTATTGCACACTCCAGTCCGCTAGGCTGGGAAGTACAAAATAGCGATTTTTCAAGGGCGGCGAGGCTGGAAAAATAGGACAATAGCGTAAAGTGCCGCAGTGCAGCACGTCGACGCGCGTCAAGCTGCCGCCAGTGTGTGGGTTTGTAAATAGCAAATAATGGGGGCGGCTGTTTTGATGCGCGTCGTACGCCACCAGCGTGTTTTGGCCTTTAGAAGACACTAAGGACTGAAATGCATCCTTGAGCCTACGAGACTGTTTAGTTTACTTTTTAAAACATTTCTAGTGCTTGAACTTGTCTGAATAGTTTTCAGCTGATGTATCATGAGCATGAGAGTGGAAAAACCAACAGCACCATGAACAAGGTTTAAAAAAAGAAGAAGAAAAAAAACCACACAAAGAGCAGAAACAAGAAGTAGTAAAACGGGGTCTGTCTCAACATCCACACTTACAACATTGGTAAGAAGTCAGAGGCAGCCTCCTGTGACAAATTTATGGTAGATACCAACAAAACCCTGCGGTATCCGTTAGTGTGCAGATGATCTGCAGCACTTACTCTAGGTGAGATCTAATGAGGTCATATCAGTGCTCGTGCAAACAGATCATTCTCAGTCACTCTAGGCTCACTTTTAACTATATGTAAGTCATTACATGGAGCCATTTAGTTGTAGTTGCCTAGTCAGCTTAATATTATTACAGTTTTTATCATTATACGCTTTATAAACGTGTGTTAGGAAGCTTTAGATTGTGCAAATGCTGAATCCAATACGTCCAACACAAAGATGACGACTTTGCCTTCTTGGTGATTTTTGTTAGGTCACAGGTGGAGCAGAAACAGATGAAACAAAGGAGGCGTAGAAAACGTAACAAATAATAAACTAGTCTTACAGGTTTTGGAGTGGAGATCTTCAGGCCTCAACACACTCAGCAGATCAGCTCCCTGACTACGACATGAATCCAGAGCTTCATGCCAGGTCACCGCGGCACTGGATACAAACTCATAGCAGGATTCCTCTTCCGGCCCGGCAAACAGAGTCTGGCAACCCTCCTCTGCAAGGTCAAAGAGTGTCACTGTGAGAATCTAAGCATGTCATTTGGTTTTGTTAATGCCGGATGTAATTTATGATGATTTATTACAAAGAAAAACTAGCTGGCACACACCAGCTTCTAGTAGACAATTTAGGTCATTAATGTCATGACTGGGTCCTGGAAAACATCCAGCCATGCAAAAAAAAAGCCTACATTCTAAAATTCAGCTGCTGAACGTCTCAATAGTCAACATCTTGTCAAGTACAAGGGACAAAAATCATGAAGCTTATGATAATATAATACAACATGCCAGGTGTTAGACAGTGTCCCCTCTTTTGGTCTTGGTAATAGTCCGCTGATGTAGCACACCAGGACAGTCCAGGGAAATCTGCATCTGGGAGACACCCGTGATGCCAGCTGCCATTGTATTTGAAGGGAAACACACAGGGAGAGCCAGCAGAGTTCCCACCGGTGGTGTGGACAACTGCACAGAGAGGAGACGTGAGAAAAGAGCAAAGTCAAAGACCTGTTACACGCCTCTGGCATGGGTGTCATTTCCAAGAAAAACAAACATGTTTGGACAGTGATTTGTTTAAAATGAAGTTTGGTGTCTTGTGACATACACCAAACCACCGTTTCTTTTTCTCACACCACACCAACACACACTTGGCAGACCACAGTGAACAAAGGGTGTTTTCACATATAGTCCTATTTAAACAAACCAAACTCAGGCATGGGTGTCATTTCCAAGAAAAACAAACATGTCTGGACAGTGAATTGTTTAAAGTGAAGTTTGGTGTCTGTGATGTACACCAAACCAGCGTTTCTTTTTCTCACACCACACCAACACACACTCAGCAGACCACAGTGAACAAAGGGTGTTTTCACATATAGTCCTTTTTAAACAAACCGAACTCAGTCCTATTAAAGTGCACCAAAAAGTGGACCAACAGAAAAGAGACTTGGGTCTTTTTGTGTTCACAGTGTCACGCCATTTGAAAAAGGACTCAGTTTTCTTTCTGGTCAGCTTCAGCTCTGATGCGGCCTCAGTCCTCTTTCTGTTCACACTACATATATTGACCTAGCCTATTTTTTTTTACTTTGATGTGGAACTGCTGAAAAGCCCCTCGCTTTCAGATAAACTTAAAATTGGAGGAAACCCTCAGCGTTTCTGTGCTATGGACTGTTGCCGGTTGATGTATTCTACATTCCACAACTGGAGACATGCAGTATTTTCTACTTACTTACTACTTCTCGTCTTGCGTCCTTACCAGCATTACAGGCCGACATGGTTTTGTCTATTTTTCAAGCGTCCCAGTGCAACAGCATGTGATCTAGAGGACTAAATACAACGGCAAAGAGCAAATCAAACCTGGAGCTTTTTGTGTTCACAAGGCACAGGTTAACGTGAACCGCACCATGGCCTTGGTTCGCTTCAGAGGGGTCTGAGTTCTCTTGGAGTGTTCAGATATACACTGATCTGAGTCCATTTAGAGGGCTGAAAAGGACCAAGTGTGATAACACCCTAAGATGAGAGGAAAGTCTTTCTTTGGAAATGCTGTACAACATAATTGGACAAAAATGTGTTTATTTGTCATCCAAAGAACCACAAACACAGAAAACCTGTAGACATAGTTAGTATAGTATTGCATTTTGGCAATTAAAATTGATGAAACACTACATCTAACAGACTGTGGCAGTATCAAGCTATTAGAGTGGACCAGTGTATTCAGAAATCCCGAGGGTTGCACTGGTGCAGCAATTTGGTCTCCGCTGTCAGCAGTTTTGGAGATATCTCCAAATTAAACATCTCTTAACTCAAACATTTGGTTCCACTACAACTTCCCCGCCAAGCTCTGACATTGTCTCTAATGTGGTTAAAATATTTGGTGCTGGCCATGAGGCATCAACATACTACTTCCAGTTGCTTAAAAGTTTTGGCAGTCTGGGCTCTGGTCTTAAATCAGCCTGGGAGAATGATCTTAACCAAACATTCACAGAGCAGGAACGGAACATTTTAAGGAACAGTAAGAAAACATCACTGAAACTAGTGCAGTTTAAAAGTATAAACAGGACGTACTGGTCCTCCTCAAGGTTATCTAGGGTGGAATCAAGAGACGGCCCGGATTTCTGGTGGTGTGGGGTGAGTGTTGGCACACTCCTCCACATACTGTTGTCCTGTTGCACGAAAATTCTGCTTGTTTGCTCTGAGTGATCCTGTTCCTCTAAGACCCGTCTGCACCCCAGTCAGACTGGGTCCAGACATCTCTCATGCTAGGGAGAAAACGTATTGGAACAGAATGGAAGACGATCACTTTACCACCAGCCAGGGTGTGGTTCTCCCAACTGCGTATTGTGGCTGCACGAGGGCCTCTCCTTTAGGCTTATCCATCAGGTGGAGAAATACTACCCTAAGTGGGCAATGTTAACATACTGGCTCAAATCCTTCACAATTATTTAGAAATGTGTCACATGACACAGTTATTTTCACTGATCTGCCAATGATTATTTAGTATATATTTTTAGTATTGTTAATGTTCTTTTATTCAGTCCGTCTCAGCATTGTCTTATAAAACTGTAACTTTTTCAGACCTTATACTCTATTTTTACAGATTTTTTTATGGTTGTATGATGTATCCCATTTGATGCTGTTTTTTCTGTTCAAAAGAAAACAATAAAAATTGCTGATTATTAAAAAAAGAAATATCGAAGGTATAATTTTTTATACCCTCAAAAAATACAGATGCTTCCTGCATAATTCTGAGCAATTATTCAACTGTGCAACTGTTTTTTTTTATGCTACATTTAAATTTTATATCTTAAGTACTAGTATTAAACACTGTGGCAAAATGTGCATGCTTATGTGCGTGTTTATTCATTGCTCTATATTTACAAACTTTGTTTCATGCTCTTATTCTTCTTATAATTCTCTATTCTTTACATCGGAGCAACTCTAACAAATCATAAATTCCCCTCGGGGTCAACAAAGTATTTCTGATTCTGATTTTCAATTAAAGTGATAAGGAGATGCTGCAATTACATAAAATATTGTATGACTAGTATAAAAGAAAATGCCTTTGCCCCTGTTTGAGAGTACAGTAATATAACATCACGAGTGTTGTCTTTTCCTGGTTTAAAAGGCTGCATTACAGTAAAGCGATGTAATTTTCTGACTGTTCTGGCTGTTCTATTATTTGCCTTTACCAACTGAGTCATTATATCCACCAACAATCTAACTGTGAAAATAATCTGCGAAAGCACCAATAGTCAACCCTACAATATTGTAACAATATCTATATCAAGGTATTTGGTCAAAAATATCGTGATATTTAATTTCCTCCTCATCGCCCAGCCCTAACTGCCACATATAACTTAATCTTGAGGCTTCTTCCAACTACAAAAGCAGTTTATAGGCAACCTAATTTTATTCAACTGCCAGTTCACTCCCACGTACTCATCATCTCAGTTAAGCCTACTGATGAGTCAGTAACCGCTGCAGCAACAAGTGTCACCAGGTCCTCCATTAAGAAGGGCGATTATTTCCTATCTATTAATTACTCTCTCTGCCGTAGGTGCTAAAAACCAGCAAGACCTGTCTAAGCAGGCTAACTATTTTATTAGGTTAGATGATACCATATATGCACCTCACCATTCACCCTAACATCAGATCCTGCATGTTGGTGTATAGAAGAACTATAAATTAGGAGAAATAACATTCTATGACAAAGAAGTAACAAGTGAGCAAAAATCAAGTGCAGAAAAACTAATCACAGAAAATGTGAAAGGTATGTAAATGCTCCTTCATGCTAGTCTAGATCATCCTAGTTTGTGTGTTTTTATTTTTACAATTTATCATAAGGAAAGCATACACCGCTCACACTCATATTCTGTGTCCTCTGGATATACATCTAAAACTTTAATTCCTGCTTCATGTGTTTTTTTCTGACAGACATCAGCTCACACATTTCAGCAAAAATCCCTCTTAAAAAGGCAAATTGTTTGGATTATAAACATGAATTATTTGAAAAAAAATCCCTGTCACTTAATGCCACTTTAGCTCTTACACATGCTAATCTACAAATTTTTTTTTTTTTTATTAAACTCATACATACTACTATTATTATTATTGGAAAAATGTGCAGTTTAAAAATCTATTATTAACATCTAAACCTTTTCTGTCCACTCTTATAGATACTTACTAGTGTAATAAACAGGACACATAAGGGTATTGTAATTCCAAACATCTTCTCATATATCCACAAACCAAAAGTGAAAGCCAGCTTCTCTGATGCACTGCGCCACACAGCCATACGCACTATCATTTAGCACCCCTGAAGGAATTCCCCAGAAATTCTAAAAGGCACAGTTTTAAAACTCAGATAAACACATTTCAGAGATAGGTATTTTCCTTAACCTGGAATTTTGTGACACACCGTGTTGTTACCGAGCGTAAAGGAGTAATAATTGATAGGAATGAAGATAACCAACCAGTCAGGTTCTGTTTAAAATGCGCAAGAACCTGTTTGGTCATGTGAGACAAAGGCCAACGGAGGTAACACCTCTATATACAAGGGTGTAGCTTAGGCTCAGAAGGTTGAATTGAGGAAGTGGATAATTTCTAGTGTGTTACACTGAAAGACATAAATCCATTATTACACTCAACACAAACTGAATTCAATACAACTTTAATTTCTCAACTGATATTTTCCCCAAGCATTAGCCAGTCCTCAGAGCTCCATAATGGACATCACAAAGCACTCACCTTTTTTGCACATCGACAGTATGTAAGCATTTTCTCTCTTACACAAAACAAAATAAAACCACACTCACTGCGGTACAGCTTCTGGCAGATGCTGTCCTGGGATCCTCCTCTCACCCAAGTATCATTAGTGTCCCGTTTGGTGGTGACTTTGCCATCGCTGACCGTCAAGCCCATTTCATAAACAGTGTACACAGCTCCATCCAGGCAACGCCACCACAGCAGGATGTTGGCGCCACAGTCGACCAGGGATAATGCCTTGGTGCGGACGTCCAACGCCAAGCAGAGGGTCGTGTGCACGTGGAAGAGACGGTGACCTGAACCCCACTTCCACAGCTGGGAGTTGCTTTTTGGGTCACAGGAGGCAAGAGTCAAGTCTGTTGAAGCCCCTGTGCCCAGGCACTGCCCTGTGCTCGAGTGCTGGATGGTGAAAGCATCTTCATCTATGAGGATGAGACGGACATAGAAAAGAGTTTAAAATATGGCTGACCTCCACCTGTTTGTTGCTATACTCTTAAGATCTGGACTGGGCTCTGATTTGGGTTTCAAGGTCTATCTTTGTGGGCCATACAGGTAAAATCCCAAAGAAAATTGGCTCAAACTACTTACAACAGAAGCTACAATTGAGCACATTGAGATCATCTCCTCTGTATTTTTTTTTAGGGAAGGTTGGGGGAATTTGGATGTTTATAAATGGTTAGCCATTTCCTTATTTCCTGTCTTTAATTTCTTTCATATTGCCAAGAGGTTGCCAAAGAGATAATGAAAATATTCTGAAAAGAAGTTGCTCATTTGCCACATTAAAGCAGGGCAAAATCCCTGATAAAGGTACGACATAAGATAAATGTGTCTTTAAAATACTGTTAACTGCTAGACTGACCATTATCTTAAGATTAAATTTTTAATACCATGTAAAATAGTGGAAAGAGCTGACTATAGTGTATATATGCACAATATATATATATATATATATATATACACACATATATATTTAAAAAGTCACAACTGATGTGTGTTTATTGGACTATTTTGGCTCATTTATTTAAATTGGGCTACTTTTAAGGCAACAAATAAGAAAGTAAAAAAATTCCTGTCAGTGTAGTGAAGGCTTTGACACAGTAATTGGATCTTTATATTGGGAAGGAAATTTTATATAAAACATTTTAGTAGCTGCATATTTATCCAAAGAAATAAAGAGTGGACAGTAGGTTTGGACTTGTGAGAACACAGATCACAGCAAAATATGGAGCAAACAATTAAAAACAGCTGGCATACACACAGTACCTAATCACACAAGCTTTTAAAAATAGAAAATGATATTATAACACAGCATCACAGTGTAGTATTGTAGCCACTCAGGCTTCATTAGACTCTATGGAGAGTAAACAGTAGCTTAGCCTACGCACTGAGAGCAACACAGATACGCACATGACTTACACACAGCTCCTCAGGGGAGGAGGGATGAGTATGCAGTTTGTTTGACCTGTCACAATACGTTGAGGCATCAAACTCACGAGGATGGAAACAATGTCAAACTACTAACGAGTTAACCTAAGAGTTGTTTTTTGTGTTTGCCTCCAGCAGCTTTGACGCTATTGTCCTCGGACTCCTGTCGCGCTCCTCTGGGACAAAGTTTTACAGCTAAGTCGAAACTAAATGGCCGAAACAGCTTCGTCATAGTTGAAAACACGAAAAGTGGCACAGAAATGAAAGCAAAGTGTCGGACTTACCTTTGTCGTTGGCCTGCGAGCAAGTTCCCAAGAACACAGTTGTGTCCAACACAGTCAACAAACAAAGGCAAAGTGTCGCTGTGGGTATTTTCAGCATGGTCACGGCTCAGTGTTTTTGATGGATTCATAAAGAATCGGCCCTCCCGGAGAGTCGAGCTGTGGATATAGGCCGATCGATAACTGAACTCCAAACTCCAAAGCGAAAGTGATCAGATAACTAACCTAACCCAGTTCTCCCAACTGTCAGCTGTGTTATCCACAGTCCCGCTCCGACGGCGCCGTCAAGTTAACGTCACTCACAGTGAGGGAAGAAACTTCCGGTCTAACGTCTTAAATAAAGTCGACTAACTGCTGTTCAGGAATGATATGGAGCAGTGAAGGATGACAGGTTGTGACGCAGGATGAAAATGAAAATATTAATTTTGGGACAAACTATGACCTACCCAGTCAAACATACGAAACTGAAATTATTTAAAAAAATAAATAAATAAATAAATAAATAAATAATAATAATAATAATAAAATAAAAAAATAAAATGCTAGTGTTAAATCAATATTCACTTTACAATACTAATGATGACGCACTAAAACAGAGTTCTAATCATAGAAATATTTTTTTTATTTCAATGGTCATGCCGGTTAAAATGGTTCACCAAGTCAAAAAAAAAAACAAAAACAATACAATGAATGCAAAATTATGTCAAAAGTCTTAATAAATAAATAAATAAAATATAAATAGCTAAAGCAAACTCATGACTCACTGAGTGAAGTGAATTATGAGACACTAAGTCAAAATTTATTCTAAGTCAAATAAAAATAATATATGGACTGCTAAATCTAATTCATGACCTGCTGGGTAAGGTAAATTATGAGACATGAAGTCAAAGTTATCACTAATTCAAAAGTTTTTAGCTACTTCAAACTACTGATAGGCTACCAAATCACATTTATTAAATACTAAATAATAAAAAAAAATATTAAAAAAATAATAAAAAAAATATTATTCCATAATATTGACTTCCTGACTAAAAAAATTATAAAATAAAATCTGAAATACTATCAAATTTAGACTATGACTTGCTAAATTAAAACAAACAAAAAAATATGCTATATATATATATATATATATATATATATATCTCAAAATTGTGAGACACTAAATCCAACTTATGACTCATGAATTCAAATAAATTATGAGACACTAAGTCAAAATAAAATCTAAGTCAAAAATTTGGACTGCTAAATCCAACTTATAACTCACTGAGTAAATTACAATAGACCAAGTTAAAGTTATTGCTAAGTAAAATGTTCATGCATGCATCATAAATCTGACTTACTGAGTCAAATTAATATGGCTCCTGACGATGAAGTAACATATGTTTTTGATACGAAATCAAACAAAAAATAAACATAGTATCCCAAAATAATAATAATAATAACAATGTGTTTAGTAAAAAAAAATGGAAATACTAAATCAAAATTAGGCCAAAATATGACTTACCAGGAAAAATTGAGTCAAATTTATATGAGACAGGCTATTAAGTCGAATTTAATTAAATACTAAATCAAACCAAAAGTATATCTCATAATACTGACTTGCAAAGTATGGACTAAATAAATAAATAAAAACAAAATAAGCTATGACCTCCTATGTAGAAAAAAAAAAGTTAAACCCATGAGACACTAAATCCAACTTGAGTCACAGGTCAAGTAAATTATGAAATAGGCTACTTAATCAAATGTATTAGGAAACTAAGTCAAATAAACTATGAGATCAAATCTGACTAGATCATAAATTTGACTTGACATTTTGACTTGTGCTATCTAATAATTTTGACTTATTTACAGTCTGTCTGATCATCATATTTCATACAGGTTAGGCCTGACACTATGATTTTGAAGGCGGAGTGACTCCTCTTCTGTCTCTGCCCTTGCATTGTGTTGCCCTTTGCGCTGGTGCCCACCCTTCACATTCCCAGAAAGCCCTGATATTCTCTCCAATTACCCACTTCACGCCCACTCGGTTGTTTCTGTCAACTGAAACGCACGCTCGTTGTGTTTGTCATTCACCAGCTGCAGTGGAGTGGAAGTGCAGCAGAGCATTATTTGATTGTCCTGTGTGCACTGTAGCTCCTAATGGTTTATTTGTAAAGGTAGCAGGTGAATTATTAATCACTTTACATCCTGATGTCAGAATCTGTCAGAGAAACGCTCAATAGCTGCATTTTTCTCTCTCATGTTTCCATTGTTAGGCACTGCCAAATGCTGACACCTTTATTTAGGGCAGTCTAATGGCTTGGAGTGGGTCTTATTTAGATCAATTCATCGTTAGGGGATTATTATATTTTTACACAAAGGCATATAAACTCAGCACTGGTTCCACAGAGATAACAGGACTGTCTCTCGTTTTGTCTTGTCAGTGATCAGAGGTTACTGGTAGATTATTTAAACGTGAAAAGAAAGATTTCTAAGAACAATATCAAAGAAACTATAAGATAAATTATCTCATTTGGAAAAAAAGAAAAAGCAATGACCTACTTTGCCTAATCCCTGCATCAGAATTACAGGGACTATCACCTTTTTCTTAAACCAGACCTTCAGTAAGTTTTTCCCAGGAACCAAAATATCAGCAGAGGTCTCATCCTGTCCAAAACAAACTATGATTTAAAACAATAAAGAAGAGTAAGACGACATACTTGATTAATCCCAGAGGGGAAATTCAATGTTTTTCACTCTGTTGTCATGTACACACAGGCCTGAAATACACACACATGCACAAACAGGACCTATACATGCATTAAATGGAGGGATGTCAGGATGGGGAGGTTACCCTGGGCAGTTGGGGGTTTGGTGCCTTGCTCTGTCTACCCTGGCAGTGCCCAGGCACCTCCCCAGCTGCCAGTCCATGCTCCATATTTGGTCCGGATGGGCACTTGAACCAGCAACCTTCTGGTTCCCAAGCCAAGTCCCCACAGACTGAGCTACTGCCACCACACTTATTTGTCTTAGATTACAGTAAATTGAATTTCACTGGGTTCTGAAGTGTTGGTCAGACAAAATCACACGTTTGAAGATACTACCTTAGGCCCTAGAAATAATGTGATGGGCTTACACTCAAATAATTAGTCCATAAATCAAGAAAATATCGACAATGACAACGATCATTGCCGTCAGCCCCAAGAAGGATTCATTCAATTTTCTTTCACCTTAAAAAAAAAAAAACAGTCTGTGTGTCTTGGAGAGGCTGGAAGGCATGAAAGGCCCCATCTAGAGTCAGTGTTTGTCCATTCTGGGCTACTGTAGAGACGTGGCTGGCAGTGCAACATGCTGAACTCTGTGGACCTGCTCCCTATGTAGATATAAGCAACTCATTCTAAGGTGATGCAAACACAATGATTGTTATTTTCAGGTGTTTATACACTAAAGAAAACATACTTATTATATTTCATTTCTGCCAATATGAAGCCACTAAAAATTGAACATACAGGACCAACGAGCAATTTTGCTTCAAGTCTGTCTGGTTGTTTTTGCTCACATGAATGTCTTTTTATTGTCCCTTTATTACTGTTCTATGAAAAAAGGAAACTTGACCTTTGATATGCCAATGTGTGGTGATCCTGAAACATTACAAGTAAGCTTGTTGCATTTTAACATCACTCTACTGAGAACAGAGCACATTTTTCCATAAGGAGTGGCCATAATTAGATAATAAAAAAGCAAATGACCAAAAAGTCCATAAGCCTGAAACGCTACAGTGGGTAAAGATGAGTGCACATTTAGATAATATTACTGTATAAATTCTTCTATAAAGGCAAAATCGGTTATTTTGTAAAAAAGGATGTTGCAGGAGGAAACAGCCCATCATTGGTCATGCTGAGGAGAAACTCTTTTGTCCTATTAGATTTAAAAAAAGTGAAGTAATTGATGGACCAAAAAGGGGAAATGTGCTGAGGATTTCACCAAGGATTTCCTCTATTTCTTTGACTCCTCTGTTACTCACACAACAAGATTCAGTGATGACACTGTTGGGCCTGACTTCAATTTATTGAAACGCATACAAAATTGTGCAAAATACATCAACTAACTTGCTTTCATGACCAGACAAACGTGAATGAGAGAACGACTCCAGTTACACCTTACACATTTTCTGTTAGTTTTGAACATACAAAAACTCTTTTATCAATATACAGCATGTGTACTTACAAAAATAAAATAAAAAAGTAATACTGACAACTTTGCTGTACCATGTGCAGCTCCGACAGCTCCTTAATTCTGAATGAAAAATACAAATTACATCACAAATATCACTGTACTTTCTGTTCTGCCGCCAATCAGCGTCTTATTTGTGAAGATTTTCTTTCAGCTGTTTGAAACCTGTGAGTAAAACCTCTCTTTATTATCCAAATATATACCAATTATAATTGATCAAATCCTCATAATTCAGGGTGATAACAAACATCAAGTGTTCAGTACCATTTCTAACAGGTTTAACTCTCTCTGGCATCCCTTCTTCAACATTCTCTTTTATGTGAACTTTGTTAGTTTATCAAACGCGGGCTCTTCAGTATCAACACACCACATACCTTCATAAACATTTCTCACATTTAAATGTTTTGAATGACTGAATGGTGTTGAGAGCAACTGGGATCCTTCAAACACATCCTCAAATTACAGACAGAAATGCTTGCCGTCATCGTCTCACCACTGTCCTGAGGAGTCACAGATTTACAGTGTCATGTGGCATTCATACCTGATGGCGATACGGCGGGAGGCAGACAGAGAACAGGAGGGCGACAGATACCTTAAAGGAGTCATTGAGTGCTATTCTCCTGAGTGAGCCTCCAGGTCCGTGATCAGCACATTTCCATCCGACTCTGTCGCCTGCGAGCTGGTTTGTCTGTAATAAGCGCTGCCGAGCGTGGGAAGGCCACGAAAACGTGATGCGCTCCTCTTGTACACAAACCACATCGCTCCTGCCAGCAGAGCAAAGATCAGTACGGCCACCAGCACCGCGGCGGAGATGACACCATGATGTAGACCTGAAAAACATAACATGATAGCTTTCATGTAGACATATTTTAATGTGTGGTATGATGGCTCTCTCTTTGAAATACATGTATAGTGACATAAATAGAGATACTGTATAATTATATTTGCAGTAGTGGAAGAAGTATTCAGATCCTTCACGTAAGTAAAACCAGCAAGATCATACAGTACTCGACTACATATAATAGTCCTCTTCAAATCTTAAGTAAAAGTATGAAAGCATTAACAGCATACTTAACTTAAAGAGGCAGTGTGTAAGATTCATTGGGATTTAGTGACATCTAGTGGTGAGGACTGCATATTGCAATTAGTATTTATCCTTTGGCTCACAAGGGCTACCTACCAAATTTTAAAGGAACACTGTAGGATTTAGCGGCATCTAGCATCGAGAATTGCAGATTGCAACCAGTTGAAACTTCTCCTGCTTAAAATTCCTTCAGTGTTCATTGTTCAGAAGGTTTTTGCGGGGAGCCAAATTATCTACAGAGGTCTCTTCCTCTCAAAAACAAATGGACACGATGATTTAAACCAATAAAAACACTGAATGAAGCAGTTTCATGTCACAAGTCAGTGTCTCTCTGATGTTGTTAAGCAGCCGCTAGCCCAGCACCTGCCCATCTGTGCTCATCTTTTTTCGCTGATAACTTAAGATCCAGACAATCAGGAAGTTTTTACCAAGAGCCAAATTATACGCAGGGAACTCTTCCTCTCCAAAACAAACAGACCTGATGATTTAAACCAGTAAAAATGCTGAATAAAGCAGCTTCACATCACAAATCGGTGTTTCTCAGATGTTGTTTGGCTCATCAAAGATGCACCAACCCAGCACCTACTAGTCTATGCTCACCTTTTTTTGCTGATAACTTAACGTCCAGACATTCAAGAGGTTTTTACCAGGAGTCAAATCACACACAGAGATCTTTTCCTCTCCAAAACAAACAAACAAACAAACAAACAAACCCAATGGCTTAAACTGCTGCGGAGGGGCTGCTAACTACAGTGGCAGACACGGGAACACAAATTACTCTATCTAGAGCCAGTGTTTGATTTGTCCTATCTGGGCTACTGTAGAAACATGGCAGTGCAACACTGCGATCTCCTTAGACAAGACCCACACCCTATGTAGTAGATATAAACAGCTCATTCTAAGGTGACAAAAACAAAACAATTCTAATTTTCAGGTGGCAATAAACTATAGAAACATACTTATTATATTATATTTCTGCCAATATATCCCTCTATATCCTACACTCTGGACCTTGAAAGAGTCAAAACTGAAAGTATTCACTGTGCAGTAAAATGTTCCCTGTCAGTGTTTAACTATTATGTATGATGATTTTGGATTCATATTACTGCTGCATTATTGGTATGTTGCATGTTTCTGCTGTAGATGTTTAAGGTTGTGCTCATTTTAACAGCTTTACTTACTGTTGGGAACTTTAATCTAAAGCAATGCATCCTATATTTGTAGCGTCACTTTCCTGCGAGAATTTCCAACAGAAAAACATTTCTGTTTTCAGCTTCTTGACGATGCATTTTCCAGCTGATCCAAGAGGGTTTGTTTATCTTACAAGCAGGAAAAAATTCTCAACCCATAAAGGAACACTTCATCCTTCAGTTATCACAAACATTTAAAATCTAAATCATCAAATTTAGAGATACATGTTTTTCAAGACAGGAAAGGGATGAAATTTGTCATCTGAAAAGTAACTATACTATACTATTTACTATTTGCCAAGTATCTTGAATATGTACTGAAGTACTCAAGCAAATGTACTCAGTTACATGCCACCACTGTGCATTTGTAACATGCATCACATAATATTACAGATTCTGTAAATGATGATTCACTCTCACCACGTCTAATTATACACTGTATCCTCACTGAGTTTGTAGCTGAACAAATGTGAAACAGCACGCTCATACTTAAGGCGCCTAACCAAAATGTAAATCATTCAAATTAAAGTGCACTTTACCATTTAGCGGTTCCACTTCAACCTCAGTAACTGCATCTGCAAAAGAACACATACAGTGATGTTCAATACAACTTCTCGTCTATCATCTTGGGTATTCAGACCACATGCTACGAGCAAAGAAGAAAATCAATACTGACATTACTTCTCAAAAGCTCATCGCTATGAAATGTGATCTTGTTCAAAAAAGGTGCAGCCAAGTTCATATAAAAAATAGTATAACAATCTTATTTTAACCCTAATTTGTGTTTCCAGCTATGTTGTCCACCTTGTATCTTTGTGCAACTCTGAAACTGCACTGGCTATTGTAGCTCTTAGCTTTCTGTGGCAAACACAGACTTGGATTTCAGGCTGTGGTTTTAGCCTGTGTCTGTTGTTTGGTGCTGGGTATGTAATGTGCAGGAAGTTTACTGGAGCTTTTTTGCTATAACACTGATGACAGCGAACAGAAACACTAAAGTGGTGGGCTGGAAAACCTAAAAAAAAAAATGAGCTGAAAGATGCTGAAATGTTCTGTAGAGTGATAACTACCTGTGAGTTCATGACTACAACCGAACCTTTTCACATACTAGTGGTCATGTGATCAATTGTTAATATAAATATACCGATTATAACCACTTTAAATTTTGTGGATATGATCAGCTTGAACAGCTAGATCCAACTGTTCCTTGGTCCTTGGTAACTTAAGTAAATAAGGTCTTTGCATTTGTGGTTCTAGATGGTTCTCAGGAGTGCCAATATTCCTTGAGAAGGCCCCTGATTCAACTTACCTGTGATGGTTTTGCAGACGAAGCCGAGCCGCTCGCTGCACTGTGATTGATGCCACACACCGTCAACCACCCTGGTAGTGACACAGAAGTCTGCAGTCAGCAGCTTGGGGTCTGGGGCTTTGTTGAGCCAGTTGGTGTAGTCCATAGGCGAACCATCCACCCAGGCCAGAGAATCAGCTAAAAGCAGAGGCCATGATTTAATAAAATAGGATTGCAGGGGAATGTGAACATCTGAAAGGTACGAGAGATTCTTACTGTCAATGTTGAAGTACATCCCCAACCATACAGTGTGGTGGAGGAACCCTGACGACCACAGCTGCTCCAGAACAAAACGATTCTCTGTCTCACTCTCAATGGTCAGGACATCTGAGGTGTTGACTGGAAAGGGACAGCAGCAAAGAAAACTCACAAGTACTGTGCAGTTTAAAGGACTAGTTCAACATTTTGGGTAAACTGTTTACTCACTTTCTTGCTGTCTTTGATGAGAAGTTTGATACCAACCCTGTGTTAGTGAAGTAAATATGAAGCTACAGCCAGCAATCGTTAGATTTATCTATTTATGCTGGAAACAGTCTGGCAATAGGCTGAGACTCCAGGAAGTCAATGCGCCAGCCAAAGAAATAGTCAGGCACGTAACCCCCTGGACAACCACAACTGCACATTACATTTGATTTTTTTCTGCATTAATTTAAGAAGACAAAGGGACCTTATCTTACACCTGGCACATAGCAGTGTGCTGTCATTGCATCAGTTTCAGGCCGATGCAATTGTAATTTTCATGGCGAGCACCCTTGTTGTGTATATAGTAAATGTATTTGTGCCAACTGGCATGTAGGTCTTTAAATGAGGTGTGATCAGGTGCATCGTTGGTGTATTGCTATTTTGAGGTGGCAGAAAGTGATTGTGCCGTTGACCAACAAAAACCTGGTCTTAAGTCAGAACGGCGCAGTATTTTCCTGCTATTTAAAGGGCGCATTATTCAGATAGTAAAATGTGAACAGGGATGCAGAATAGATTAACGCTGGGTGAAATAATACATCATTAATGACGAGAATATTAATTACATCCTGAAAAATGTGAACATAGCAGAGAGCAGAGCAGAGCTGCAGAGATTCTGTCCAACCCCCTATTAAAAAAGACACTGTGTGCATCTATGCACGAGGAGTAATGTAATTTTAGTACTTTTTTTTTAGAAGCTAAAAGTTTAGTTATGTTTCCTCTGTCTGGTTTAACTTCTGTTTTTAATTTTGCTGTTTAAATGTCTCATGTTTTTTGCTGCAGTGACCTTAGTGCTCTTACTGTACTTCCACTACTGTACTCTCCACAGAAAACCACTAACTTCTCCAATTTGCCAAATTTGAAAATAGCAGTGCCCCAGGTGCAGATGCATCTGACTTTTAAAGGGAACTAGAGATGACACTCTTGTTAGTTGAATTCATGTTAGGCCCAAAACACACCTATGATTAATCAAGGGATTGAATAAGACTCCTTCGCTCCTTGCACCTTACTTTGCATCCAGATTATGTGCCATTTAGCGAGCAGAAGTGGTTGGACACTCCACTAAATGCACTTGCACCATGCACTTTAGACCATGCGCTATAGATCGTTTGAATAGGGTCCATAATATGTAAATGAGTAAGCTGTAGAGAGCTGTTTACCCCTGTTTCCACTTTTCCACTTTCCCCAAATCTCCTTAATCTCCTCTTAAAAACAAAAAACTGGGTGAGTATCAAGTAAAACACTGTAAATTAAAAGCACCAATGGTGTAGAGTATATAACTCTAAGTCTTTTACCTATTTCCTCTCAGTGATGTTTCAAATTAAGAGCTCAACCACAGTTTTGTACAGACTGGTGCTTCTTAGAGCAGTTCCTCCATTTGACCTGTAGGAGGAGTATGTATCCATTCTGCAGACTAGAGTGAAAAAGCAGCCAATTCTTTCATCTATTTTGCCAACTATCCATAATAATATCATTGTCACCTGGACAGAAATTCAATAGAAACTGGCTATAAAGGTAAAGTATAACCAGAATCATACCTTAAGTATCCCTACCTTTCTGCCTGCAGTGCTCTCTTGCCTCTTCAAATGTAAGTTTCTGCACCACAGGCTCAAAGCTGTAACAGCCATGTCCAAATTTCACCCACGTGGAGGGACACGCCACCTCATATGAGATAAATGGTTTACTGCCTGTGAGAGAGAGAGCAGGAGAAAGGCAGAAAATCATGAGTGACAGAAACCCAGCAGCTGAAGAGATGCGGTGTCGCGTGCTCAGATTTTCCAGCTTGACTGAACTAACACTGACTTGGTGGGTGAAGATGACACAGGGCTCCCGGTAGCTGAGTTTCACAGTCAGCTCTCCGCCAGCCTCCGCTTACATCCATGTACACACACTCTCCGGTCACAAAGTCGTCATCGTCGTCGGCTGCGTCCCAGTGTGTGTACACTGTGTCACTGCCATCTGACCACTGATAATTAATGCCGTTCTGGAAGGAAGCACAGTCACCAAAGTGTCAGTCGAGAAGCTACACTTGTGATGGCACTTACAGTAACACTCAACACTTGTCTCACATGGACCTCTGACTGTGCTGTTCTTTACTGTATTGCATCTTTTACATGTATGCTAACATTAGTTTATTATATCAATTAAAATATATTACTTTTTTGATCGTGCTTACTGAAATACTGTATCTGGGTTTGTCTTTCTAAACTTAGAAGCATTACAATATTTATATATAATATAAAGACTCGAATTAAAACCTTAACAAAGAAAAAGTAATGTCCAGTGCTTTAGTGAAGGACGTGTTTGTTTTGAAGGGAGTTTCCAGCTACTAATTCACCAGAAATGAAACACGCTCTGTTTTCTACAGTATAATGATTGAACATGACTTGCACCCGTTATAATAGCTACTAATCTATGACAAACACTCAACAGTTATTTGTTAGTACTAAACTAGGATGGCTGCTATACTAATGAGTATGATGAAATCCAAAAGAACAGAATTACTGTAGATGGTTAATGAGACAGAAAATGAACAAGATCAGGCAAGACAAAAACAAAAAAGAAATGAATTAAAGGTTGCGGAGAGAGAGAACTGTCACCCTCACTTCCTCTGTTCATTTCTCTCCATGACTAAGACATTCCAAGGGGGCTCAGCGATACTTGAATCCAAATGTTAACGCTCTGGCTTTCTGCTGGGAAAGCACATGCCTACGGATGGAATACCTCCACATGGGCAGAAGGCCAGGGGAAAAACCCCAGAGGCATGTGCAACAACTGTAAGTAACAGTCAGTGGGCATCTATGTATAATAAAATCATTAAAGATATATATTTTCAGACCCTTTGTAACACTTTCCTCTGTACTTAAGACCCCTGGGTAACATATTTTCTCTCATCAAGATATGTTCCAGGCTATTTTGCTTTAATTAGAATATTTCTGTGTGTATTTTTACTAAAAAATAATTCAAAAGCTTCACTTTTTCTATTTTAAAGCAAGCAATTAAGTCATGCAGGTGGTACATTGTGATACTGTAGAGGACAAAAACTGAGATACTCAATCAAATATTGTGAATTGCTATAATTATTCAAGTGTTTTGCTATCTATGATGGTGTGGGATAGGAAACTGACTGCCACACTTACACACACAGATTTAGGATGCTGATGACATGCTGACATGCAGAAATGGAGATTTTGCTAAAGTAATTATGATAAAAAGCCTATGAAAAGTATTCAAATATCATTTTAAATCATGCAGATGTGTATTCTCTGCATTCTCATTAATAGTATTAAAGGAATAGTTTTGGGAAATACTTTTGTTTGCTTACTTGAAGGGAGTTAGATGAGAATATGACTCTCATGTCTGTCTGTTAAACATAAAGCTAAAGCTGGTAGATGGTTAACTGCTAAGCATAAAGACTGACAGCAAGGGGAATCAGCTAGCATGGCTGGGGTCAAAGGGGAGAATATCTGTCTCCCACACAGACTGTGTGAAAATAATGGATGTAGCCACTTTGACTTCACCCACTGGTTAATGGATTCCTGTTTTGAAGCCTCAAGCTGGGCATTTTGGACGTTGTCATCTTGGATTTTTGGACCCACGATGACCCTTCATAGGTGAGGGGTGGAGCTTTGGATGAGCAGGGGATGGGTCTAACCAATTAGCTGAAGTAATGCCTGTCACTCAAAGTGGCCACACCCTTAATCATCAACTATAAGCCTTCATTAAACTGTAAACAGGTGAGTTATATAAAAAAAATCCCCCACTGCACAGTTGTCATGAACAGTAAAATTAGCTACAACCAACATCATTTCTGCACCAGGCTGCAGACATATTTATTTCTGCTGTTAAGTTGGGCATTCTAACATGGGTGTCTATGGGGATTGACTCGCTTATGGAGCCACCCTCAAGAGGACCATTTAAGGAGCTTTTGGCACTCCCGTGTTGGCTTCATTTTTCAGCCTCGGAGGTGGCCGCCAGACCCCCAGAACACCACTTAGCCTTACTTCCAAATTTTTCCAGTAGCCACTTGTGGTGCTGCAGGGAAAAAAGTAAAGTAAACTCACAAGCTAAAAACTTTTTGGTGTTTCTGCCAGGCGGGCAATTAACTGGTCTGAATGATCACTACCTTGGGGTTTGGTATGAAGTTATTATCATACATCTTGATCTACCATCACCTTTTACATGTTTTATCTGATGTCCTTGAGTCTTGGCATCACCATGACCATGACAGCTACTGCTCCTGGCTAATAGTCATGGAATAACATTTTAATAAGGCAGTTTTAGAGGTTTAAACAGAGCCACGCTTGCTGTTTCCTCATTTCCAGTCTTTATGCTAAGCTAAGCTAACTAGCTGCCAGCTGCAGCTTCATATTTACCATACAGACAAACATGAGAGCGGTATCAATCTTCTTATCTAACACTTAACTTACCAATGTATTGCCCCAAAAAGTATTTCTTTAAAGATCTAAATGGTGAAACAGCAGACAAACACACACACACACACACACACACACACACACACACAATGCCACCTCTCAAACACAAACATACAAAAGACAAACACGGTGCAGAGGTACAGTACATATTGCATGAGAGGATACATACGTCTTGACTATACAGTCCAATCCAGTGGGGGACTGCCAATCTATTGACAAGGACAGTAAGGAAAGCCTGGTGGTAGGCATCTGTAACGCTCACTAGGTCAGAATCATTCTCTATGCACATATGCATCGCGTCGTACCAGCTCATGTTGCCAGACACAACCTTGTAGCTGTGGCTCCTGTACTCAATATTGTCAGGGAGAGGCTGGTGATAGGAGTGGGTGGGGGGTTTGGATGTATCTATAACAAGACAAAAGGAGGAAGAGAGGAGTGCGGGAAGAAGGGCAGAGTGATTACTTAACAGTGTTAATGTCTGATACACGTACACATAGAAATGTGACTGATTACCATCACTGGTGATGTTGAAATATACCACAATTTTCCTTTGAAGACACAGTAAGTAACATTAGAATACTGGTAATGTAGGAACTACCATGAAATCAAAATCTCACAGGCTCAAAAGTATCTATATCACAAAAGTTCACTGCGGTTAATTCTACAGAACCCTTAAAATATTTTTTGTTGCACCTGTAACCACACTCAACAGTGATGTCAGAGTACACTTGTAAATCAGTGCCACAAGGTGAGAAGTTAAACCACCGAGGGTTAACAATGACAAGATGTTCAGGTTGCATTGTGTTTTCTATTTTGTTAATGTAGTTAATGATATGTCTGGACAGCATATTCTGTTTTGTCCATCTTTCTCTATTCGTGGGCACACTATGTGGCTGTCAGGAAAGAAAACACCTGTCAGCGTTTTAGATTCCACTTCGAGACGGCAAAGAGAATACGTTATAGGAGAAGTGCATGAGAGACCATTCAGCAAAAGAAAAACACAGACGTGCTAAAAAACAGTCGGAGAGACGATGACAGACAGAGTGACAGAATAAAACCAAAGATAAAGAAACTGAGGGAATCTTACCTTGAGGTTTTTGACAAACAAAGCCATACCCACTCTCGCTGCACTTCTCATCGTACCACTTCCCTGTCAGGTGGAAGTTGTGGTTGTTGGACATGACTGTACACAACGGCTCATCAGCAAACCCAGTGAGCCACTCATCTTCCTGGGGGTTCAGAAAGCACAAATCAATTACACACTAATACACACAAAGGCCTGGATGTGCAAAATCTCTACTGGTTAAATTATCTGTTTTTACCAAAAGCCTTATGGCAAGAAAAATCTAATCACCAAGATTAAACTTATGTTGTAGCAGACAAACAGTGAGCTGAAGCTACAGGTGAAAAAAGAGAAAAAAAAAGACAAAGAAACATAGAAAAACATTCAGCAAGTCTAGTTTCAGATCATGGGACTGTTGTGGATAAATCCAGGAACTATGACGCAGTGTTTTGTTTCTGCACGCAATGACAAAGCTACAGCTCTGATTCATGTCACCATCATCCACAGTGACTGACAATGGGTATTGCAGTCTGACAAAAACATGAATGCACAAAGCGTACTGGATACAGTGCTGGTGGCCGGGCCCCATTCATTCCTATGAAAGTTGCTCAGTGACATGTGAAGCCAAAAAATTGCTGCGTATGGGGCGTTGGTGGCTTAGTGGTAGAGCAGGCGCCCCATGTACAAGGCTGTTGCCGCAGCAGCTCGGGTTCGACTCCAGCCTGTGGCCCTTTGTTGCATGTCACTCCCTCTCTCTCTCTCTCCCCCTTTCATGCTTGCTGTCCTATCGATTAAAGGCTTAAAAATGCCAAAAAAATATCTAAAAAAAAATTGCTGCGTATAAAATTACCTGGATGATTGACACTGCCTCCAAATTCTGAAGGTGACACCAGTCATTTCAGGGGGGTTGTGACGCCAAAAAAATGTATCCACCAACTTACAGACCTCTTTCCCATGCAAGTCTATGGGAAAAAGTCTTTTGGGGCCACATGGCATCGCATGACAGACGTAATTCCACTGTTTGGCCACTACAAAAATTGGCACCAAAGCCCAGCACACTTTCTCAGGGCCTGGACAGAAAACATGATTTCTCAGGAACAAACTCATATTATTAAATCATCCAAGAAACTCCAGTGAATCTACTTTGAGGAACTCTATGTAAGGGATAATGCACAGTGAGTGGGCCATTACTGCAAAATGTACCCAGACAGGGTGATGCAGGACAGGTCATGAATCAGTCTGAAGGGATTCATAATGCAATAATGACCCACTCAGTGAACAGTATCCCCCTTTTTACACAACTACTTTCTAAAGAAATTAATAATTTTACACAAACTTTTGATTTAGAAATGACTTCACTGTTTCCGCTAGGAACTGTGTCCAAAGCGAAGGCCTGTTATTCATACTGCAGCAGCAGTCTGGTATTCAGAAATAACAGACCATAGAGTGCCATGACTGACCATGAAGTGATGTGTAATAATACTGCATAACTCTGTGGTCACTTTTATACTTTCTCAAGCTCCTCCATCTGGCCAGTGTATCCTCATACAACAGTTCGTATGATATCCTACAAATTTGCACCCCACAAATGACGTTAAGCACTTAACATTAAGTTTTGTACTCAATGTTAAGTTACATAGGATGGGATAAGGCAGGTAAAGTGATCTAGGTGAGGTTTAGGAAGGGAAACATGGTGATGATGCACCCTAAAATATGTCAAAAGTCATTCAAAGTTCACACAGTTCCAAACACCTGGGGAAAGTCCTGTATTTGTTTGACCCATCCACCACCCCAACCTGCCTTGTTACGGGGACCACTTCCTTCTTTACCCCTGTCAGCGTATTGATCACGTGATCACAGCCTTCCCAAAATACGTGGGTTATACACCTACTACTGACTCATGATGACATGGGATATTACGAATTTTTGTGCATTACTTTTCGTAGGAAAACGGACGAACGGTGCATGAGAACAGCCTGATCTGGAGTGGACGCCACTGTACAAAGAGATCTGGAGCTGTGGTGAGTATACTTGTCCTGGCTTGAGGTGCCACGTTCAACGACAATAACAAAACAGAATTTTCTACAAAAGCCTGGACTCTTTTGGACAGGTTTAGGCAACTCACATGTGGACTTGTGATGGACGCATATTCACACACAAAGACAATAAACTGCTACATGTGTAACAGTTAGCAGTGTAGGTCAACTTAAAGTATCCGCAGGAACTTACAGTGAGGTAGCTCTTTGGTTCAATTGGAGACCAGTTGGTGTAGGTGACTGACTTCCAATTGGTCCATTTCATGGTGTCCTCATCCCGCAGACCAATCCACACACCTACAGAGCTTCCCTGGAGCAGCATGGTGATGTAGGCTGCAGAAATTATGATATGACAACAGGAACATAAGACAGAAAAACACACAGCAGTTTTCCTTTCTGTAATGCCGATCAACAGAGCCAGAGAGCAGCACAAAAACAAAGCGATTGTGTCTGATGGTGTTTGTATATGAAATTTATTGGATGGTTGCGCAGCTCATTTTTCCTCTACCTTGTTCAATCTCGTCTTCCACAGCAACCAGCGTACCACCGAAAGATGAACAGATGGACTGGGCATCTTTCCAACTCTTTCCATCCTTTGGGCTGTCAGGGAGGTGAAGCAGGAGACACTGCCAACACACACACGCACACACACACATCCCACATAAAACATGAATATCACATTGTGAAATGCAAATCGTTATTCCCCTATCACCGCCAGGACTCTTGTTTGGAAAGGTCAGGATTCAATGTAAAAAAAAATCCAAGCGTGTAGTCTTCTTTGATAGACAGAGAAGGATATAATTTCGTTTCATGTTCCTGGTGAGAGGAGAACAATGTTTGGCAGCTCTTATGCATCGACAAGAGCTCTGCTTCTTATGATTCAATTTGTGGGAAATTATGTAACATTACACAAAGAATTAACTTCTTCACTGTTTGCTGTTCAAATCGCATGAAGTTTAGCTGGAAAAGCTAAGCTGAGCTTCTAACTACCTATGCTCCAAATCGTGACCTGAAACCTACCCTCGTTAATCGTCACTAGATCGAGGTTGATAACTAGGCCAACAGGCCTTGAGGCTCTGGAATTCTCTACCTGAGGAGATTAGGCTGGCTGGCACATAACCTGTTTTTAAATCATTGCTTAAAACCATTTTTTTTTATAGGAAAGCTTTCCCTTTTAATGCCTGATTTGTACTTTTTGATTTGTAACTTTTGTGTTTTATTTTCTTTTTCTTACTTTCTGTTTTTGCCTCTGTACATACTGTTTTAAATATTGTATTGTAATTGTTGTTTTATTTTTATGCACTTGTGAAGCACTTTGTAACCTTGTTTAGGTAAGTGCTATACAAATACAATTATTATCATTATGTTGTTGTCACCTCTCTCACTGCCCTCATTTCCTGTCAACTCTAATAAAAACATAATGTGTCATTTTAAAAAAAAGTAATTACTCCTTATTCCATATTTTATGATCAAGGAGAGAAAGGACAGACATCGCTACGAGGCTTTCCATTCTGTTTAATATGCAGATCAATGATGGTCTTTAAAGACTGCATTTATTCCACATCAGTGGGTCTCACCTGGACCAACACTATGAAGAATGGCAACCTTATCACTAGCTTAAAACTTTCTTTCTGAAATTTTGTTTTGGTGGAAAATTAGTTATTTAAGGTCCAGTGTGTAGGATTTAGGGATATCTATTGGTAGAAATGGTATAAAACATTAATAACCATGTTTTCATGAGCTTATAATCACCTCAAACTAAGAATCATTGTGTTTTTGTTACCTAAGAATGAACTCTGTCTGTCTATGTATGAAGTGGGTCCTTTTTTTCACCGAGTCCAGCTTGTTGCTCCTCCAGTAGCCCAGAAGATAAACCAAACACTGGCTCTAGATAGGCCCATTTGCATTTTACTGTCAGCCATCATAGTACTCCTAAACCCTACGCACTAGACCTTTAAGTTGAGAAGGAAAACAACTTCTCAAAATGTTTCTCTATCACCTTGTATTGTATTTTACTAGCGTTTATATGATTTGAACAATCCAGTTATTTGTTTAAAGAAAGCTAAATTTTGAGATGTAATACTGGTTGAGATTATTTCAGCTGTTTTTTTTCTTTTGAGGTTGACTCAGCTTGAGAATCATCAGCAGGGGGTTATCCTGAAGTTGTCAACATATCTCACTGAGGAACAGTGAATGTAATCACAAACATCCTGTTTCAATCCCAGAGGCAGCTGGGAATGTAGAGAAGTCAGATAACAGGATAAAGTGAGCCTCTTATTTATGGTTCGCACTGTTACAGCAAAATTTGTGGATAATCATATAAAATGGTAATACTCACAAACTTTAGATTTTTTGGTCTCCACACAACTGACAAGATGGCGGCAAATTGTAAAGACATTTCAAAATAACCTATCACAAAGTAATGGGTAATGTCACAGACAATACATTTGTATTGTTCTGCAGTTTTTGTTACATTGCTTTAGTCTTTCATAAGGGACATAAATTGCTGATTCAAGAGTGTGTATGCATGTGTGTGTGCCTGCACCTTGTGGCCAAAGTACAGCCATTCCTCCGGACATCCTCCAATGTAGTGCGGCTCCCTGGGAGTCTCCACCACAGACACAGTCCTCCTCTTGCAAACGTAGCCATGGAGATCACTGCATTTATTCGCTGACCACTTTCCTGCGACATACCAGGAAAACCTCAACACATCATAGCATGTGCAAATAAACATGCATCATTGAGTGTTTCTGAATGTGCATGTGTTTACCTGATGAAGAGGACATGGTGATACACAACCTGGTTGTCTTCCATACGTCACCACTGGCACTGTCCTCTGCCCAGTTCTCAAATTCTAGCTTTGTCTTGTCGCTCCACCTGCAAAAGAACACACAAATACATTTAATAAACAGCTCTAGATGATGTCTTGATTTTAATGAACCTGCCCCACAAGCCTCTATGGTGCTTTGTTTGTGTAGTAAAGTAGAAGAGTAACTCAGTTAGGGGTTTGTTTTTTGTTTGCTTATAAAGCTTGAATCACCACACTCGTCAAGTGTCTCTTACAGGTTACATGTCTGTGAAAACATGGATGCTTCACACACATCTCCCCCCCAGCAGCACAGAAGATCTATACAAGCAACAACATTTCAATGTGGGCACCCAAGATTAGATATGACGTTGAGTTATAGCCAGAAACATGTTGTATTCAGAACATTATGATGGCACAGTAACATTGACCTTTGGCCCTTTGGATATAATATGTCCATACTTCATTATTTTATCCTATTAGCATTTGTGTGACATTTTCCCATACTTAGCGTAAGAATTATTTAATTATGACCAGAAACATGTTTTTTGAGGTTCCACACTGACCTTGATCTTTGACCTTCAACCATGAAAGTCTAATCCAAGCGGACATTTGTGCCAAATTTGAAGAAAATCCCTTAAGGTGTTCTTAAGCTATTGTGTGCACAAGAATGAGACAGATGCAAGGTCAAATTGACATTGACCTTTGACCACCAACATCTTATCAGTACATCGTTGAGTGCAAGTGGATGTTGTTGCCAAATTTGAAGAAATTCTCACAAGGCGTTTGTGCGATATTGCATTCGCGAGAATGAGATGATGCAAGGTCACAATGAACTTGACCTTTGCCCTTCGATCACCAAAATCTAGGAAGTTCATTGTTGAGTCCAAGGGGATGTTTGAGCCAAATTTGAAGAAATGACCTCAAGGCATTCTTCAGAATGAGACAGACATGGAGATGGACAGACAGCCGAAAACATATTACCCTCTGCTGTGGCTATGGCTGACGCAGAGGAATAAAAATCTTGAATCCTATTTTGTTACATTTCTGTTTTTTAATGTGGCAACACCTGGAGCCTGTTTTGCCTTTAGCTTGGCTTTATTCCTTATTATATATATTCAGTTTGAGTTTGTTTAAACAAGTTGCACTCCAGTTGGTTGAATGTTGCTCTCCCCAAGCTACATGCATGCTTCCTATATGCAACATGAAATTATTTCCTTTTGCTTATTTTTACATGTCTTGCTGATCTAAACATTGTACCGTGCATGAGCATTCTGTAGGATTCAAAAATGTATCTTCAATTTGTGAGTGGCTGCAACTATCTGCAACTGGTATGCAAGCAGTTCTCCCAAATTTCTCATGTGAAACAGGCCTCTTGGTTCTAACTACATCAACATTTCTTTACAGGAGATGTGTCGACTGCTCTCATAGAATCAATATCAGTAACAGAAAACACACACACACACCCGATCTCCCCTTCAGGCTCCCCAAAGGACAGGCCGATCCACCAGTCAGTTGGGCCCATGGACAGCTGAGGAGACACAGTGAAAGGAACAGAGATGAAAAAAGAGCTTACTTCACTTTTACCCTCCTCCTTTGTTATCCAGTCCTCACTGGGCCGGAAGATCTGCTTTTCAGAGCCTCTCTGACATGAGCGGCCATTCAGGCACTCTCCTCGGCCCGTGCTTCACCTCTTTCATTGCATTGTTTTGTTCCCTTTATCCCCTCACAAGCCTCAACACCACAAGAGACTTCTTTAGTGCGGTCCAAAAGACCGCTGCCGAAAAACAGCCTTTCTCTTACTCCCTGTGTGTGGGGGCACTCAAGCATGAAAGTGTCAGCATATGAAGTACGTTTTAGCCTGCTCGACGTGTGTCTGTAAACACTTGAGTTTATGTGAGTGTGTCAATTGCGTTCACACTTGTTCATGCACAATTGTTTTCAACTGTGTGTGTGTGTGTGAACTGTTAGTAGAATGGGCCTATTGGGCCGTTCAATGGAGAGGAGCCTCTGTGATGTACATTGCTTTGGCTGTGTGCTCCTGAGCGAAACTGTGCTCCTGGAAAACAAACAAATGAAAGTGTTTATGCCCTAACACCCCTGGCATCATTTTGGTTACTGCAACTAGATGGTGGAATTAAAACTAAATGTCGATGTTTTTTTTCCTTAACAACTCTAGTATGAGTTTAAGTAAAGAGGTAAAGTAGAGAGTAAAAGAAGCAGTTAAGATATAAATCACTAAAAAAACTGAAGCTGTTTTGTCTCTCCACAGACATAATTCTGTTTGAAAGCATAGCAAACTAAGTGCAGTAGTTATTTTGTTTAGTTATAGTTATAAATAATTATTTCTGTGTTTTAAAACGAGCTAAAATTGTTGTTTCCTCTTAAATAAGATGTAAAATAGTTATTAAAATGCGTAAAACACATTTTGTATACTGCATATTTTAAAATGAGTAATGTTTTTAAGAGGCACATTGCAAAACAAATTAGATTTTCAAAATTATTTGCATCCTACTCATTAATTACAGTGAGAATATTGGTTATTATTACATACTCAATTTAATCTTGTCAAATTTTTATCACGTAATTATACTACAAAATCTAGATTCTGCCGAAAGCCTTAGGGTGTGTGTTTAAAACAGGGACGATGACAAAATGTTTGCGCATCTTTTGTCAACATTATCTTATAGATCTGTATATATGGCAGGACTGAAATTCTGTGAAGCTATGTATATGAGCTGTGGCAATAACACACCCGCCGCAAGCGCTCCTTGACAAAGTGCAGCTCCTCTCTGGAGTGAATGGACACCAGGTAGGCTCCCATCATCTGACAGGCCAGAGAGACGGAGTCCCAGTTAAAGGGCTGCTTCGCCAGCAGGTACTCAGCTCCACGGTAAAACACCCAGGGCTCGCTCTCTGTGGGGGAGTCAGACTAATGATTATAATACTGTACACATTTTCAAGTCATAACATTTCAAACATATTGATGGGTGTAATCAATATCTACACTATCAGTGTCTTAAAAGCTTTTGTATGTCAGAAACAATGAAGAAAATTCAAATTCCACTTACGCTCAGTGTACCAATAGGGTTTTTTCAGTTTATCACCTGCAACATAAATCAGAGTTTGATCATGAATGCAATACTGATGTGTGTATGTACAGTATATCTGCGTAGAGAGTGGTTGTGTGAGGACATTTACCTCTTGCCAGCTTGCAGATCCACTCATGTTTGGCGTCACAGGGCTGTGGCGTGAGAGTGTTGGTCAGGTCGCTGTACACGGCACAGTCCCTCCTGTCATCCTCGTCGTTCTTATCCTCTATGAAGGACGTTACCACCTGCACCACAACACACACACACAAGGCAAACTCATAATGGATGAATATCAGTATTGTTACAATAGGGCATGTGGATACTTGGACATACTTACAGGAGCACCATCAGACCACTCCCAGGATCCAAGGTGTTCAGGGTCTCTCTTATTTAAGCCCACCCAGAACCAGCGACCCTCTGTTCTAAAAAAGAGGAGGAGAACAAAAAACACAGTAGTCCATCTGAGGAAGTGTTTTATATGGAAGCAGTTTATCTCCTAAGTTGGAGATAATAGCTCCTCCATAGGAGATACAGGTAGGAAATGTAGGCGATAATATTTCCTACGTAGGAGATAAACTTAGGTTTTGGCCAACATTGCACGTAAATTCTCTTTTATCAGCTTGCCTTTTACAGCTTTTGTAGTTTGACACGTATCATTTGACAGTGGTCACTAATGTACTTTACCGGCACACCGTTGAAAAAATCTTTCCAGATGATGGGAGTAAATATGGTGTTTATAACATCTTTTATCCTTGTATTTAGTTTTGTTAGACCTGAAAGATAGGCTACTGAGATTAAATATGTTTTAATTTTTTTACCACACCATTTTGACCTGAATAACATTATAACACTCACTGAAGTTTGGCAATGTCAGAAAAATCTCCTATCACTGTATAGGTGATTGCCTATGATGATGATAAAGAAGAAGAAAATGCCTGTTTTTGGCTAATGCAGTTGAATAAGTACCAGACAAATCAAAGTATTTCATCAAATTGATTCAGAACTTGGAGTGCCCCAAGGTACAATTCAAGGGCCTTAGGACTTCTTTTTTTATATATTTTTTGGGCATTTTTAGCCTTTATTTGACAGGTGTGAAGGGGGGAGAGAGAGAGGGAGTGACATGCAGCAAAGGGCCACAGGCTGAAGTCGAACCCAGGCCGCTGCGGCAACAGCCATGTACATCTACCACTAAGCCACCGATGCCCCGGGCCTTAGGACTTCTTATTGTCCTTGTACGTGCTTCTCCTCAGTCACATCATACACAGACATGGCATTTCATTTCTATGCAGAAATTGCTCCTGGTAAAGCCCAATGATCTTACTAAAACTATCCTATCTAGTTAGATGTTGAGCAGATGTGAAACATTGGTTGTTTGCAAATTTCTCCAATTAAATTCCGATAAAAACTGAGATTCACGTTATTGGCCCAGAAACCCTGCATGCACAGAGGAAGCCACATCTTGGTGTCATTTCTAACAACATCAAGCCTGCAGTCGAAGACATAGGTACAATTTTATTCTGACCTCAGTTTTGAATATCATATCAGCAAGCTTAACTTGTTTCCTCATCTGGAAAATATTCAAGATTCAACAGTTTTAAGTTTCAAAGATGCAAGTACATTTGTTTCATTATGACTGGACTACTGCAATGGCCTTTTAAGTGTAAACCATACAGCACTAAACAGAATCCAGCTACTTCCAAATGCATTAAGAACCTACTATGTGCAGACTTAGGACTGGAGGGGTTTGTGCTTTTGCTGTCAGGGCGTCTACGCTCTGGTATGATCTGCCTGAGGAGCTCAGGCTAACCAAATCATTATCCTCTTTTAAATCATGCATAAAAACTGATTTTATGGTTAATGTGTCATTATGTTTTATGATTTTAATCTCATATGTGGTTCACTGGTTTGTGTCTTGTTGATTTTATTCCTGTGTCTTCTGATTTTATTAATCTCTGAAACTTGGTGATTTTTTTAATATCACAGGATATACCCTCATATAGTCCGACTCCAAACCTAACACTTACTTGACTAATTCTTTACAGTTGCAATTAAGAAACATGATATTTAAAATTCACTGCTTGGTTAAATGACTTATGTTTTTTTTTTACTGGAGGCATCCCGTAGAAAAGTAATCATCTGCAGACTGATTATAAAACAATCCCAAACCACATTTCATCTCCAAGAGCCAATAATTAAATCCTGTACCCACTGCTCTGTGCAAATGAAATAAAAATGCCTTAACTGATACAATTATCAGTTCCCACAACATTCCTGCACTGACGAGGCCCAGAGGGCTGTACCAACCCTTCAAACATGGTACTGAGGAGCTGCTTAACAAACACCTGCTCCTCATAGTGGTGGAAGCTGGCCAGTTGAGCCCCAAGGGCCTGGCAGAAGAAGTCTGCTTCCACCCAGGAACGCTTCATCAGGACTTTCTCATTGTGGAACACCTAGAAGAGCAAAAATTACTGTCAGCAGAGGGTTACAGGTTAATCAATGGACAACAAACACTGTCAGTAAGGCTGTAGGGATGGTTTTGTTTGTTTCTGTGTCCTTCTATGATATTATATTCTATATTTTGTCAATCCAAATTATTATTTTGAAGGCTGCTCTTTGTAGCAGGTATCACAGTAGCTTTGTGGTTAGTAGTGTCCGCTCACAAACACACCCCGAGCCCTGTCTATTGAGCTGAAAAAATATGCTGAATAACTGACCAGGTGATCGACAGAGAATTAATCAGCAACTATTTCTATAGAGTCAATGTCGCTTTATTTTTTAGTTAGAAAAAAAAGATAATTTTAAAAAAGGTTCTAGCTTTTTTAATGTGATTATTTTCTGTTTAGTCTTGTATGGTAATAAATTAAATATTTAAGGTTTGGACTGCTGGTTGGACAAAAAAAACATTGGTGGATGTCAACATGGCCTCTGAGAACTTATGAGGGGTACGTTTCACTATTAGGAGTGGAGCAAAAAATCAATACAGCATAGCATCACAATATTTTGTATGGCAATATTTTATCGATACACAGGCACCAAGTTTCTATTTATTTTCATTATTTGACATAATAATACCAATAAAACTTATGTTCGCCTACTAGAATAATAAATTAAAATGCTTTTTCAGTCCACTGGAAACATTTAGCTTCAATAAAGATGCTTGAAGCGGCAAACTCTACAGTACCTTTAAACTTTATTGTATTAGATAAAACAGATATAGACATTTTTTTCATTGAGGACATAATTCACAGTTGAAAAAAGGACATAAACTGCAGTATATTTCATTGCAATACTCAACATATTGCAAAATGTTCAAAATCACATAAGTACTGTGACTAAAGTATCCTGATATCGTATCATATCATGGGGCCTCTGCTGACTCCTACTCCTACTCTTTAATGACTTGTTATAGCTCAGCGATTAATCAATTGAAAATAACACAGAAAGATTGACTGATAATGAAATTAAGATGCAGACCTTGTGGAAACTGGAAAATAAATCATCTGTAGGTGTGAATATGAATAAGTTTATCTGTCTATGTGTGTAAGCCCTGTGATAGATTGATCTCATGTCCAGAATGTACCCAGTCTGACACCCAGTGCATACTGGGAGAGGCTTTAGTCCTCTGTGACCATGAACGGGCTAGAAATGAACACATGGATGTAATAGTTTGTGGTTTTAAAAATCAAATATTACATTAAGTGTGTTTCTGGGTCTAGTGTGGCCCATGTTTGACCTATAAAACTTCCCCTCGCACAAACTGATGCACCTAAATTAAAGAGGAGAGGTAAGGAGAGAGGATACAAAAGAAAAGCTGAATCAAAAACATGAGTCAGGACAGAGAGGAGAGAGGAGCACAGAGAAGAGAGGAGGGAGATCTGACCTTAAAACAGTCGAGCAGCCCAGAGTGTGATTCCCACCCTGGAGGACAGGGGGCGAAGGCATCAATGTGGTGCCCTGGCAACTGGACCTCGTGGTAGCTGCTGATGCTCTGCTTGCACACTGAAAAGGCCTTGTGGGACTTGCAGTCTTTCACCTCCCAGTGACCCAGAGCAGGGCCACCTGACATAGCAACACATCCGCCAGCACTGACTGAAGAAAGGAAAAGGAAAGGAGAAGATGGAGGAGTTTAAAAGAAGAAGGGAGATTTATATTAACAACATCCACAAATAAACACAATCACAATATACTTTTATGTTTCCGTAATGGAAAACAAAAACATTTCCAGATTACCTGGCTGGTGTTTGTTCCAGTTTGTGAAGGTGAGAGGCACCAAGGAGCCATTGTGAGGAAGCCAGCTGTACTCTCCCCTCGTGTCATGATCTGCGATGCCGATCCAGTAATACCTGCTGCTGTTGGCCCCGCTCTCGCTCAGCAAACTGTTGACAAACGCCTGCTCAAACCTGCCAGCATGAGGAAGGAAAGAGGTGTGAGGGACTTCAATGTTGCCACAAGTAAAACACGAGAAATAATTTGCTCAATAAACCACCTGTTTTCCATAGTTAGGAGAGGAGCCTTGCAGTAATATCCCATCAGTGCATCTCCAAAGTCCTGCTCATGGCTGGTCACGGTGTAGCAGGAGTGGCCATGTCGCTTCCAGCCCTGCAGCATTATAAATGATTTACAGTTTTAAAAAAATCACTGTTAAAAATAGCAAAAGTGCAGACAAGAGGTGCAAAGATAAAAAGGATAAAAAGCTTATTTAAAATGACTTAAAACTGAGTTTAAAAATACATCTGCAGTCCTTGCAGGGTGGACTAGGCAGTGTAAATATGGAATTTTTTTAGCTTTGATTTGGAACTAGTCAGTCAGGGTTTGTCTAACATCATCTGGGAGGTTATTCCAGGTTTGTTTTGCAGGTATCTGGTCAGAAAACCAAAGTACTGGGCAAGTTCCAATTTCGGCCTGATGATGGCACTAGATAAAAAAGTCAGGACATCACTAAAGTCATTAGAATGTATCCTCTAGGGGACCCTGAACATGTGTATCAAATATCACTGCAAGCCATCTGATAGCTGTGACGATATTTCAGTCAAAATCCAAATGTGGATGTCTGTACAAGATGTCAGTTGCTGAGACAATGACAAACAGATCAACCGACACTGCCATCCATAGAGCCACACCACTGCTTAAAACACTTGTTTGTATTTCTCAAGGTTAATCTTAGAAGCTTCTTATTGGCATCAGTAACAAAACTTGAGTATCGTTTTGGCACAACTATTGCTACCCTTTCCCAGTCTGGTTTGAAGGTTATTCTGTGTTAGTGTGTATGTGTTCAGTTACATGCAAGCCTGTGTGTTCAGTTGTGTGGTGGGGGTGTTTGGACAAGTGGTGTCAATTCACGCCCCCTGCTCACCCCTATCCCATCTAACCCCCGTCCTTCCTATACTTGGGGTCCAGAGGCCTACACAAACACTGACATGAAGACAAGCTTTCTTCAAAACTGGTGTGCCTGAAGTCATTTTATCTGCAAGATGACACTATATAGAAAATTTATGACACAGACAACAAAGAGACTAAAGTGGAAAATATAGTTTTGTTTGCTGAAACCCTGGGAGGAACCACAAAGGACTGTTCCAGCATGTCCAGTGATGTTTTATTATGCCTGTAGGGCCATTCCTGGCCTCAAGTTCCAGGGCATGAAGTAGCCCGATGACTCAGGAGTCTGATATTCTTGTAAACAGAGTCAAGGAGCAACATGAATGCCAGACAATACGTCAGCAGTTGAGTGAATCAGCTCATTGTGCTTCCGAAGGGGCAACTTGCTCAGAAGTTGAACTGCAGCGGGCATGTGGCTCCGCCTGGTGCGCGTCCCGATCTGTATGGAGCTATTGTAACTCCGCACAGCGCATAATCTGCCTGACAAAGTTATGCATAAGTCACTTCAATTACTGTCGGAAATAGAAAAAAAATTTCCTTGAGCAGAATGTGGTCAAAGCACTAAAATGTCATTTTACCAAGTCAACAAATTTCTTACAAATCCTTTCGTTATGTGAGAAATTAAGTCATTTTTCAGTGAACTTCAGTGATGATTTTTGCTTTTTAGATACAATCGACATCAGCACTTTCCTTAAAAAAGGGAGTCCCTTACACTGGAATACATGAACATACAATTACTGTTAAAAGTAAATCAATATGGAACAACCTGAAACCAAACATCATCTCGCGCTGGTAGATTTGACCTTTGCATTTTTTAAAAACAGAGCTGTACCACATTATGGGTAGTCTCATCAGAGGTAAATTAAGAAGATTAAGTTTTGTGTAATCATGTAATGTGTTGTTTTTTTATCCCCTTTAATTGCCACTGCCTGGCAGGGTTTCCTTATCTTGCGTCAGCCATTGAGTACACGTTGATCTGGATGTATGTGCGTGTGTGTGTGTGTGTGCGTGTGCGTGTGCGTGTGCTTGTGCGTTCATGTTCCTACCTCGGGACAACCTTCATCCCAGGTTCCAGGCTCATGAACAGGATTCTGGCTTTCTCTTCTACACACAGCAGGCAGTCGCTCATCACATGACACTAAAAGCCAGTTACCTTCCTGTGAACAAAGGGATTAGAGCTGACTTGATTAAAAATGAATTAATCAGACGATGGTACTTTGATAAAAGATTAATCATCATTTGATTAAATGACATTTCCTGGTTCCAGCTACTGAATTAAGAGATATGAAAGAAAGAAAAAAAGAAAAAAGAATGAATTACACACAGAAAGAACATGACACACACAGGCCCCAAATATAAACACATGCAATAACAGGACCTATACACATGCATTCATGGAAAAATCTCACATCGAGCTGCCCATGGATAGGCATCCTGAGCAGTTAGGGGTTCAGTGTCTTACTCAAGAGTACAATGGCTGTGCCCAGGAGGGTAACTGGCACCTCTCCAGCACAATTCACTCACTTAAAAAGCTAAACTCACTTGTTAATCGAGCTTCAAGATCATTTCTACATTACAGAAGCATTGACACGGGATTTCCCACCTTCCTGTCTGCTTTGACACAGAGTGCTGCATCCGTCAGGTTGTGAGGAGGATGATACTGGTGCCAGAGCGTGAGAGTTACTGGTGAGCCATCAGACCACTCTACAGTTGGTGACGATGCTGGTTTCCAAAGACCGATCCACACCTCTGTGCTCTCCATAGAAACTGTAGAACATGAGGACGTACACACACAAAGTAATATTTAGTATCCCTTTGGTATTTCTCCAGAGTGTCTATCACAAATAGAGCTTCACATGTGTTTATTGCATAATGCTGCTAACCGTTAGCCAGGAGGTTGAGCAGCATTTCCACCTCAGACAGGGAGTGGATGCTGGTGAGGTTTGCCCCCTGAGAGCCACAGGCCCGGGAAGACTCCTCCCAGCTTCCTGCTTCGGTCTCTGACAGCAGCCGGTAGCAGAAACCATTATGAGGCCACCATCCATCAGCGCACTCTGTATGGATATACTGCCAGTTCTCTGTAAGAGGGAGAAATATTAGGAGAGGAAGAGAAATCAGAATAGGACAGACTGAAATAACATAAATTCACAGCAGACATTGTTTTGGTCTAGCCACCAACAGCGCAATAGAGAGGAAAGTCAGAAGTTCGCTCCCCAGGTGCAGCGCAGCTGTTGAGGCCAAGAGCTACAAGAGCTAAAAGAGCTGCTAAGCACGCTGACTCATAACTCATCCCTGCTACAGTCCAGACACCTCTGAAGATGCAGGAAAGCAGTCTACATGTTAGGTATTAATGCGACGTGTGTGCACATGCGCTCACCTAGTGGCTCGGCTCGGCGGGTGTCGTCAAGCGTCTGCTTACAGATGTACGGCAGGGCGGACTCACAGGACAGACTCTGCCAGTGACCCTCAATGACTGAGTTGTACACTCCACACTGTCTGTTGTCCTGCAGTGGGCTGGCAGGCAGAGCTGATGGGAACATAGTGATGGGAGCAAAGCCCAAAATAAATTTTTATTATTGCTTCTGTAAAACTAATGATAATTGTGCAAAATTCAGATTCAGTAAACAAATAATCAGTACCTGTGGTGTAATTGACCAGTGATAGAGGTGCTCCATCGGACCATTGCCACCCCCGTCTATCTTTTAGGTGGTTCAGCCCGATCCACACCATCGCTCCGACGCTTGCCAGTCGATCTACCACAAGATTCAAACACATGAATGTTGTATGAAGTGTCAGCAAATCTGATGTCTGTGGAAAACTGCAAATTATCGTCCGGTCTCACACGTCACTGTGGGATTTAAAAATAGCAGGGAGAGAAGGGCGAAACCTGCAAGAATCTGTATAGTCTAGACTAGTTCTGGTGTAGTGTTTGTGGATGTAATACAGGTACATGGTGGAAGTTTATAGTCCCTGTATGTGTTTTCTACCAGATGCCTACCTCTGATGTACCTTTGCTCTGCCAGGCTGGTGATGCTGAGCAGATTTCCACCCTGAGCCTGGCAGGTCGACATCGCCTGACTCCAGGTCAGGATGCTGTACAGGTTGAACTGGTAACATGCCCGCAGCTCCTTGTTTGACTCCCAGAACAGCTCACAACTGGAATCTGTGAACAAATGCACAAATTAAAAAGGCAGTAGAGAGCTGAGAAGGAACACAGGTACAGGTGAATCCTTAGAATCGCTTTGTTTGAAAAAGGCCTACAAAGTCATGCTACCTCTGTGTGTTCTGTAATCTGAGCTTCTCTGTGGTTTGTCGTAGTAAAACGGTGTGGCCACAAATGCATCTTAGTAAAGTGGTTCGCAGCTGGTCCAGCCACAGGGTCAAGATTTCTCCTTAGTCATTAGCTCAAAGTCCACACAGTTTAATACATTCAGCGTCATACTGGTGTTTGGCTATGTCTCTGAGCTAGTTTGCTGTCTCTGTCAAGTGGTTGTGTGTTAGTCTACTTACTCTACAGCCGGAAACAGCACTTCAAAATAAAAGCTCTGTTGCAGAAATTCACTGTACTTAAAAATAAAGTGTGTTTTTTACAAACTTGACACATTTATAATGGTCAATTCAGAATAGACCCACGACACACTTTTGGACTGGCACCCACCAGTTGGGAACCACTGTGTTTGGTGTATGAGTGTGTCCAACAGGCTAGCTCATTGCTGCCGCTTTGCACTGTGCTCATACAGCAGATATCCAGATAGCATTGTCACAGAAGCATAGCACCAACCCTCCAGTTCCCCCCTGGATAACACCTTTACCTTTGACAGTACTACTATTGTTGTTGTTGTTTAGTACTGTTTATGGAGTTAGCACCATTAGCTGCTAGCTACCTTCATATTAACAACCGTGTCCATTAAACTCATACGCTCTGAACTGCACACAGAGCCTCTTTGAGGTTTGAACAAATTTCAGTGACACAAATTGATTTTAATGCACTATATGGCAAAAGTAAGTGGACACCCAAACAGTACACCCTTCTGTGATAACTGAACATTTATTTTCAGAATCATGGAAATTAATTTGTTGCAAAAACAGCCTCCACTCTTCTGGAAAGGTTTTGTTTCCACAATATTGTGGAATCTGGCTGCAGCCCTTATTCAGTCAAAGGAGGAAGCTGAACGATGAAGTTGGACGAAAAGGTCTGGCTCACAGTCGGTTTTGCTCCAATTCATCCCAAAGGTGTTGGATTAGCTTAGGTTCAAGACTCTGCGCAGGTCAGCTGTTCCCACCCAAACAATGATTTCGATGGAGATAGATTTGTGTAATCTGTTAATACAAAACAACTTCCACAAATACAAAAAAGATTTGTAAATTCACAAAAATATTTTGCATATATAAAACATCCATCCGTCCATTTTCAACTGCTTATCCAATGTTATGTAGCGGGAGCAGCAGGCTGCGCAAAGTGCTCCAGATGACCCCTCTCCCCTGCAACACTTTCCAGCATGTCCTGGGGGAGCCCGAGGCGGGGCCAGAGAAGATATGTAATCCTTCCAGCGGGTTCTGGGTCTGAACCAGGGCCTCCTACCAGTGGGATGTGCCTGGAACACCTCTAACAGGAGGCGCCACTTGTATCCGCAACCTCATTCTTTTGGTCACCACCTAAAGCTCATGACCATAGGTGAGGGTTGGGATGTAGATGGACCAGTAAAGACAAGGGACAACCCTGGCGGAGGCCAACACCCACTGAGAATGTGCTTGACTTTGTGCCAAGTGTGCAAACACAGCTCTCACTTTGGTCATACAGGGACCGGATGGCTCTTAGCAGCGACCCCAGTACCCCGTATTCCCACAGTAGCCCCGACAAGACTCCCCGTGGGACGCTTTTCCTTCTCCAAGTCCACAAAGCACATGTAGACTGGATGGGCAAACTCCCACAACCCCTCGAGCATTGCTCCTCCCGAATCCGAGGTTCGACTATCGGTCGGAGCCTCCTTTCCAGCAACATAAAACTAATTTGCTCACAGATAATGTTGTATTTGTGGAATTTGTTTGTGTAGACAAATCAGTTCAGACAAATAATATTGAGACAAATCTATCCCTATGTTTTATTATGGACCTCGCATTGTGCATTACGATGTTGAAACAGAAGGTGTCCAACATACATCAGGCCATGTAGTATATTTACACAAGCTCCTTTCTTACTCTTAGTGTATCTGTTAGTCAATTTTACCTTGCACCGGACAGAAGCCCCATCTTTCGGAGTCATCATAGCGAGTGGTGGTAGCACACCACTGAAGATGGTCCTCACGCCCCTCAGTCGTGCACTCAGAGTACCATTTGTTGTTGTATTTAAAGGGCAAAGCACAGGGCATGCCATGTGCATTTCCCAACAAAGTGTGGATATCTGCAAATAAAAAACACATCTAGTATAATCTTAACTGACAAACGACCTGTGCAGACAAGTCACACATAAATTAAGATGACTGTTTTGTGTTGCGTAAGTGTGTCATCTGTCACCAAAGGGCTGATTATGCATCAGAAAACATGCAGGTGTTTACCTTCATAAGGATATGAGCAGGGCCCCTCTTTGGGCGTGTTATACCTTTTCCACTCATGATAGGAGTTCTTCTTTACCACCACCAAACGTCCGGCCACGGCCACCTTCCACTGGGACGCCCCGTAAAGCATGTTCCCACGGCAGCGCCACCACAGAACAGGGATGGCCATGTCGCACTCGAACGTGCCGAGAGGCTGCGTCGTGTCAGAGATGTTGAGGCCCAGGCACATGCTGGTGCCCAGATTGAAGAGGCGATGTCGGGAGACCCACTTCCATAGCATGCGGCGGGTGGGCCGCTCGCAGTCCTCCAGCACCAGGTTAGAGCGATCTACTGTGATGCAGCGTTTCAGTGGCTCGCTTTCCAGGATGAACAGACCCTTTTCTGGAAAGAGAGGGATGAGGGAAGGAGGGAAGGAGAGGAGGGTGAGGAACTGATGTGAAATGATATTTGTCAAACAATTTCCTGCAGTCTGGTGAATTTTTATGCATCATTTTTTATGCCTTTTCTGCACCAATTTATCTTAGAAATGTCTTTAATTTTCATCAAAGCAAAAGTGAAGTCCTTGTCTACGTTCATGTTTATTTGGGGGGGAAGCACAAGGTCAAAACTGAGAAACTGTAT
This sequence comes from Epinephelus lanceolatus, assembly GCF_041903045.1. Taxonomy (NCBI): domain Eukaryota; kingdom Metazoa; phylum Chordata; class Actinopteri; order Perciformes; family Serranidae; genus Epinephelus; species Epinephelus lanceolatus. The sequence continues at coordinate 19,020,595 of NC_135735.1, forward strand.
GTGCTGTTGTTTCTCATCATATGCTTCATAACTTAACAGTTAATCCATTTATTTTGGCAGTAACATTATATTGAGTTATTTAAACCAGGATTATGTCCTTGAGATGTCTCTTTTGCCATTTTACAAAGTTTAAAGGGATTCCTCACTTTAGTGCGCATTGCATAAAGTCTTCCTCAAGTCACAAGCCAATGGTGTAAAGGTTACATATCATATGATGGTGTGCCACCTCAGTGGGATACAAAATGTTTCACATAAAGTCAGTTCAGTTCTGTGAGCTTTTTCACAACCACTTTCAATACTTTGCCTCCTCTATCAGATGTTGCTGCACCAAAGTGGACCTCAACGTAGATGAAGGCCTGCAGGAAGTTTTTGCCTTCCAAAACAAATAAAGATCTTGTGTAACTGGATATAATAACAAAACAGAGGATGTACACTGAATGTATACAACCGGCAGTGGCGAAAACAACCAGAGGAATTATCTCTCCCCTTTTGTCACTACTGCAAACCGCAGAGGAAAAACAAAGAGTGGATGTTAAGAGTGTACTTTCATTGCCCTCTGTTTTTATACAAGAATGGACTATACCATAATACTACCACAAACATTAATGGTTAAGTTTTAGTACTTTGGGGCATCTATTGGCAGAAATGGAACACAACATTATAACTATTTTCATTAGTGTTTAATCAACTGAAAATAAGAATCTTGGTGTTTTTGTTACCTGAGAATGAGCCGTTTGTATCTACATACTAGGGCTGCACGATATCAGGAAAACACCTGACATGTGATAATGATAACTTCTTACAATGATCTATTCTTTACATCGGAGTGACTATAACAAATCACAATTTCCCCTCAGAGATCAATAAAGTATTTCTGATTCTGATTCTGAGCCCTACTACATACGGAGCTGGTCCTCTCCCACGGAGTCCACCATGTTGATCTACAGTAGCCTAGAATGGACAAACCAAACACTGGCCGCAGATAGGGCCATCTGCACTTTTGCGTTGGCCACCATAATTCTCCTACATGCTTGGCTCACAGGAAGTTTCAGCTGGCTGCAACCTCCCTGATAGCTGCTACTAAATCCCTCATACAGGACCTTTTAATAGTGTATTCCAGGAGAAAAGAGTGTGTTTACATCTGATGCGGACAAATGAGTATCATGGTTAGATGCAGATTGAAAACTGTGGTAGGAGTGCAACAATTAGTCATTTTTATTTTGGATTTCTTTGCTGATTATGCTCTAGGTTAATCAATTAAGTGTTTTAGCATGTAACACATTTTACAAATTGTCCAACCAACTTTCCAAAACCCCAAAAGTATTAAATTTACAGCTAAACTGAACAGAAACAGCTGGAAATCAGAGGATATGAACCATCAATTATTTCAAATTCAACGTGCAATAACATAAAATAGAGAAAATCAGCATATCCTGACGCATGAGAGGCTATAATCAGTGAATATCTGATTTTATTCCTTGATAAAACTAATCACTGATTATCATTCAACTAAGAAATGATTAGTTGACATTCAGCCCTTGTGCAAACCTTATCACACTATCTTCATTTTTCCTTCATTAGGATTTCAGCAGTGAGATTTTATAATATTTACTTTTAATAATGCATCAACCTGGACAGCACATGTTTGTCTTCATTCTCAGTTGTCCACAGATAATAAAAGTCACTGCTGGTAACCTGAGCCAAGCAGCAGCAGTGTGGCTCAACAAGGTTCACCAGGAAACTGGGGAATAGTTTAATTTCAGTCACCATCACTCCATAAGATCAGCACAATGACAACATCTTGTAATGGTTATTCTGCTTCCTCCACACACCACTCAGTACAGTTATATAATTATCTACCATGTTAGAAGCACAGGACAACAGATGTAGTGTGGCTTTATTGTGCAGGAGGTCAGTAACATTAGAAAAAAGGAGCCCCGAGCAGCAGCTGCAGCCAGATGATGATTTAACTTACTGTAAAACTCCATGAGCTGGTTTTTCTCCAGCACCTCATCGTCCTCCTCGGTGACACACAGGCAGCTTTTCGCCAACAACACTGCTACACAAATAGTCGCCACAACAGCCAGGGAGTCGATGAGACGAAACAACTGCATTAACATTTCGACGGCGGGATGCGATGTTGAAGTGCAAATGTCCGCACATACCGAGGGTCCTGGTCAGAGAGAGTATTTTTGGGGCTCGTTGTTTTTTCCCCTTCATAGAAAACTTTGTGTCGAGTGGAGTTTTTCAGCGGGGGACCAGCGACGTCACGTCTGACGGAGGAGCTGCTGCTGCTCTCCGGTCTGGAGGCTGCATTCCTGCCGCTGTGGACTGTTTTCACTGGGACACAGCCATGAAACTTTATTTAGACTCAACAACCAGGCAACAAATAAACAGACAGATAGACAGACAAACAGACAGATAGATAGATAGATAGATAGATAGATAGATAGATAGATAGAGTGGTGACATTTACTTAGGCCTAAGTATTGTACTTTTTAATGTGATTGTACCTTACATGAGTAGGCCTATTTCCATTTCTTGCCACTGTATACTTGTTCTCCACAACAATCCAGAGGCAAGTACTGCACTTTTTATTGCATTTTTTAAAATATAATTTCAGTTACTTTGCAGATTCAGGTTATTAATACAAAATATTATCAACTGATAATATCTTTGGTACTTTAAAGGTCCACTGTGGAGGATTTAGTGGCATCTAGTGGTGAGGTTGCAGAACTGAAACTTTTACCATGTGCCAAGCCTGTAGGACAGGGCGAGCCAATTACAAATTCAATTGGGCAGGATTTTAAAACCAGAAAATGACGATGGGCCACATTTTTAGCAGTGAGCAGCCAATCTACTTTTTTTAGTTTTTACTTTATACAGTCTATGGCTGTTATGGCTGTTTGCTGTTAGCCCTGCTTGATTAAACCGCAATCGTAAACAATAATAGCGGTGACAGAGCATATTGAAATATGGCTTTCCACATGCTGAAGACACGTATTGATAAAGTATTGGCTTTTTACTGGCGAAGGTTTTCGTAGGAGAGAGGCTGCAGCCTGATGATAAATGAAACCAAAACTTTAAAAAGTAACGATAAAAGACCTGATCAAGTCAGAGCTTATTATATATGGTCTTGATTAAATTTGCCTCGGGCTGTTTGATAACGGGTCTTGGTACCAATCCCTGTCCGGGCCACTCAGAGGTAGCTTCTGGGCAGCATGTGGCCCGTGGGTTGCCAATTGAATGGGCCCAGTGTAGGAGAAATATGGTGGCCAACATGAAAATGGAAATGGCCCTATCTAGAGCCAAGGCAGACTCTTTGGAATAGCACCAGGCCACCAGGAAGTGCTTGGGCTTTGCAGCCAATTTTTGTGTAAAGCCAAACAGTGTAACCACGTCAGTTGTGTGATGCCATTGGGCTCAAAGACTTTCTTCCATTCATTTACATAGCAAAAGAGATGTTTGTAAATCAGTTGATACATTTTTCAGAATTTGATCTATTTGGTTCAATAACATCTGGAAAGTCTAGAAGAGACACATGATTGAATAATTTTATTCCCATTCAAGTCACTGAACCAGAAGTAGCTGGCTCAATTGAAGAAGATCTCTCTTCCTCTATGGGCCCAGTGATGCAGAGGCAATGCCAATCATTCGGGTCATTTTATATGTGTCAGTGAAACTTTTTTGGCTTCATGCACCACTGAGCAACTTTTAGAGGAATGAACTGCCTCCAACACTATATCCAGGTCTCTTCATACATCCATGAAGAGGATCCACTCTGTCTGTAGATATTAACAGCTCAATCTAAGGTAACAAAAACATGATTCTTGTTTTCAGGTGATTATTAACTACTGATTTCAGTCAACAGATGCTCTTAAATCACACATACTAGACCTTTAAGTATATTTTGATGCTAATAATTGTGTACTCTTAAAAGTAAAGTAAAATTTTGAATGCATGGCTTTTACTTTTGACAGAGTGTATCTGCACTTTGGTATTTCCTTTTATACGGGCAAATTTTGGGACGATGGGCCCCTGAGCACAGATATGCAAAAGGCCCCATCACATCTCCTCAACAGGAGCAAGACACACAGACTTTGTGTTGGTTTGGCCTCTTTTATTGGTTGTTTTGCATCTCTTTGTAATTGTTATGTGTCTTTTTGTGGTTTTATGTCTATTTGAGCTGATTTTGTATCTTTTTCTGGTCAATGTGTGTCTCTTTTTGGTTGTTTTGCCTGTTTGTGTAGTTATTTTGTTACTCTTTCCTTTCCTTTGCATCTCGTTTTGGTAATTTTGTGTCTCTTTGTGGTAATTTTGGGTCTATTCCTGGGTGATAATTTGATTGACATGTTGCAGATGAAGGCTGGGGGCCCCTGTGCCTTTGCCTGTAGGCCTGTTCTAGCCTGGTTCCAGACCATAGACCCCGCCCACTCAACTGAGTAGGCTTGCATCTCTGGTCTGGCATACTGCAATGAATTTGCGACTTTCTTGGAATTGGAATTGGAATTTCTCGTCCAAAAGATGGAAGGACCAATGAACGCCGGGGGTGGGGGCGGGTCTAGCGATTAGCCAATCAGTGCCACGCTGATGTCAAGCTGTCCGCCGGTGGGTAACTGGTGAGGATAGCAACAATGGCAACCACTACAGATCCTACAGACCACATTAACGATGATATCGAGGTATTTCGCCACTACTCACGTTAATGGAGGACCAAATTAAGGAAGCTGCCAAACTGGATTTAACGGCGATGCAGCTCCCCCTTGTAAATTGCCTTCAATGGAGGCGATGTCAGACTGAAGGTTCTGGGAGCTTCAGTCTGACACTCAGGCTAGGCAATAAAGTATAAAAGATCCGAGTACTTTTTTCACTACTGGACAGACAGCACTGAAAGCAGCAGAGGCTGAGACCCTCTGACAGTCCTGAGGCTTATCAACCTCCAAAAACACTGGATCCTACGATTTCCCATAATGCAGCCAACAATAGCATCTTTTGTTACACCCCTCCTCCCTCTAAATGCACACATCTTTGAACTCCACAGCTCAATCTGTGATGATCCTGACAATGTCTCAGACTTTGGAAAAGCTCCCCCAGAGCAACAGAGGACTTTATAAAACTGTTTTTCACAGGCTGTTCTCTCAAAGGTCTCATCAAGTACAACACACACAGCAAACTGTGGATGACAGCTGTATTATATTTTGTACAGACACCCAGAAACAAGCCAGTACTCCTACTGTACACAAAATAATATCTCACCCCAGGTTTTCCTTATGTTGTCGTTTGATGAAACACAACTTTAGGAAAATGCACCATGTGAGCACAATATAAGATACATAATAAAGTTGTTAGAACTACATTTAACACAGTTCCCTTCAACATGACAGGGCCACGTAGGAAGGCTATTAATAATGCAGGACCGGGCTAATCTTGTACTTTACTGGTGCAAAGTTCCAAGTAATCAAATGACCAAAAAGAAAAATAAACAAATAAAAACAACTGACACACAGCGATCATGGGGCTTTCAGGGCCCCAGGGCAGTTTGTTCTATTGGTAACCTAACCTTGAGTGGAGTAGGAGAAAAAGGAAACACTCAAGTAAAATAAAAGAACTTCAATTTGAGGGATGAGCGAGTACACTATCTGTATCTTTGCAACCAAATTGAGCATAGCGTTAGTTCAGGCAGGACACAATGTCAAGCTAAGCTCACGTCCCAGATATATCAGCTATCTCAAGCAGCCCAGTCAACTGATGGAGCAGCTGGTTGATGGAGGGGAGTTAGCTGACAGATCACATGATTCCTTTCTATGCAACCAATTGGCAAATCTCATTCAGAGCGACATATTTAAATTGCTCTGGCCTGCCTACTGTTGCTGCTTCCTCTGCAAGCTGCTTTGCAACCTGCCTCCACCCCAGCTCCTCCTTTTCATGTTGTGTCTGACTTATCAATGTCATTTCTGTTTGTCATTGATGCTGCTCTCTTCTGTTCGCAAGGGTTCTTTGCTGCTGCTCTCCTGGCCTTAGGCTTTCCATGTAGGCGCATGGAAGGGCAGGGAGCTTTGCTCTCACTGTCAGGCTTTCCTCATTTGCACGTTGAAGGGCAGAGAGGTGTGTTCTCTCTGCCTTAGGCTTTTCACGCAAGCATGAGGAAGAGGCTTTCTGCATAGCCCTGAGGAAAGGCAGAGAGGCCCCAGAACAGAGCCATACTGCCAAATATAATATTGCAAATGGAAATAACATTTTCTTTGACTAAAGTGTTCCTGACTGAACTAAATTATTTGTATCCTTGTTTGTTCTCTGAACTGACTGAGTTTAAACCAGAAGTGGGTGGGGCTTAAACCAAAAACAGGTGGGGCCAAACCAGAAGTTGTTATTTTAAAATTATATTAATTATTATATAAAATTATTATCATTAATAATTAAATTATATTAATATCGGTTGATTAAAAGTTGGCATAGTCATCATTATTATGATGACTATGCCAATGATTATTTATGAAAACTATTTACAGAACAATCTCAGGATTGAACTTAGATCATTTGTGAGCAACAAAAAAGATTAAAAGCAGCCATCCAAATGAGGGGCTTCCTTCATCACGAGTACAAATAATGACACATTTTTCCTCGAATGATACTCATACTCGTAAAAAGTACATTATCCATACCAGAGACTCCCTTCATCAGAGTACTTAGCTAAACCCTACTGAATGCGCTCCCACTGTAAACAAAATAAACTTTAAGTAGGATTTCTTAGCACCAGATCCAATCAATCTAATCAATATCTGTCAGTGTTAAGAACCACTTTGTAACATACATTTCACAATAAAACAAAATTCAACTTTATTTATGTGCCATGCCACTAAAAAAACCTCAATTATCAACATCAAAGGCTCAGCCTTGCTTTACAATAAAACACCAACAAACACAATATTTTAAAAAAGTCATAATAATCCACCTGTATATTTACATTCAATAGAATAAAAGATTTTTTTTCAGTAGTAGACCACTCGTAGTGCAGACTCCTCCTTTCCAAGCTGCATGTTACAGTAGACAAAAGTTAAAGTTTGTACGACAATGCATCAGGAAAGTGCAGTGTTTAACAGTACATCGACAGTGCACTTTTACAGCAGCAAGTTCATCATGTAGTGTTTGTCTGTTCACAGTGTCGTCTACTGTGTTATAACGTCTCTGAATCAACACAGAGATTCTTACAAAAACAAATTTTAGTACAAAATTTTTTCCCTCTGTCTCAAACACGCACCCACTCACACGTACACACATACTAATTCACACACACTTAAGTGCACTCAGATGTTGGTTTGCCTCCAGTTTGTCATCAGTAGTGATCCAGTGTAATCATCTTTTCTCTCTGTGTGTTCTTATAAGTTACATTTTTGAATGTAGACGTTGAGCTTTTGAAGAGAGGGTTGGTCCCCTGAAAGAGAGACAAAGAAAAAAACACAAATGAAGATAAATTAGATTAACTGATTATTAAAATATTATTTCCAGAACATTCAGGCTATAATATTCAATATTTATTATTGTCAACAATCACCATGAAAAGACCAAAACCAACAATGTGTTGATCCTTCCAAAAATACCAGCCTGTCTGTGGCTTGTAGCCCCAAACCCACTCATCCCATTGAAAAGGTCAATCTTTACAAGCAGGTCACTTGTACTTTTATTCTCTAAAAAGACTGAGGATCTTTCTAAATCAGCTAGGCATTCAAGTTTTCAGCAAACGTTACTCAAACAGAAATAAATACTGCTTTTTTGGGACTACATCTTGGCTGTGGATGAGGTGAAAGGCAATTTAGTTTTAGGGGTCAACATGAAGACTCTTAGTGGCTGATAACTGCTATTTGCATCACAATGCATACTTCTCAGACTCAAATCTGATCACACAGGCATGATACACATATTTTAAGATTCTTTATCTTGTACAGTCTTCAAGGATATTATCTCTCCTTATAACTCCAGAATTTGCCTGACAATCATCACGTTTTACATTTTATTTTCAGTATTAAAGTACTCCAGTAATAGTCGTCTATACATTTGTGGATAGATTGTAGACAGGAACTGCTAATAGCTAATTTGGCATACTTTCAGTGGTGCAAGTTTGCCAAAATGTTAACAAATATATGCAAAAATTTAACTGACTCAACTAACTTCACAGTTAACTGACTAACCCTGCATTCATGTGGTGTCGAAATAATCGGAAAAATGAATTCTCGACTGGGAAAAATTCACGTGAATGCCCCTAAAGTGGGAACAAGGACTTGGAAAATTTCTGAAAATCTTGGTACGCAAGTTGCCGGGTTAACATGGTATATGCCAAAACATGGCGGACGATAGTAAATGTTTGGTTGGAGGTCATAAACTTTAATTATTTTAGACAGTGCATGTCAACTGTTGCTCACATGTAATTTGTAATGTGGTATAAGGTTGTAACCGTCAGTTGCTGTCCACATACAGTAGAGTGACTGAGATTAGTTAGAAAAGTTATTTATGAGCACTAGTAAGGTGAAGCAATATTTTAGTAGTTTTAGGGAATGTACTGGTGCACCAACAAGTCTGAGACAAAATCAGTTGCGATATAAACATTCAAACTGTTATCAAATTGTTGTTTAAATGCTCTGAGCAATAAAGTACAATTACAAGTACAACACAGATTCTTTTGAGTGTCTGCGTTGTTTCCACATTCCAACTTAAAGCTCATAAACACACCAAAGTCAGAAGAACCACTTCTCAACTCAGGAAATGGGACCATCTGAGGAGCATGTGAATGCAGCATGAGTCAATGGCAAGCTGGCAATAGGCTCGTTCGAAATGAACTGCGCCTAAAGTAGACGAGAGCAGGCGGCCGCAGCGGGGGGCAGTGACAAAAAGCCGCGGTGAAGTCGAACAGTTTCCCGACAGTTTCCAGCAGCCTTCAGTCCGTACAGGAAGTCACAGACACACTAACATCCTGTCTGGAATGATGTCAATTCATTAAAAAAGTGATCAGACCCATATATCAGTTTGTTTTCAGTCTCCAGTTGTTTTAATTATGATAGATTAATTTATTAAAATGCTTTACAGGTGATCTGTAGTTAATGTTCATGGTTTATCCTCCATTTGATATGAATTCTCCTGTAAATCAGCATCATATCACTTTGACCTGTCCCCTCAACTACAGGGGCTAAATAAACAGTGTTTGACTATAAGGTTAATACTTTCAGAGGAAAAAAAAATACAAGACAACAGCTTTCATTAAGGCTCAGTCAGATACAGTCAGGGCTTCACATCTGATGTTATTTTAAGAATCCTCACATCCCACTGACCACAAGTCTCTGTGTTGCTAAATACTTCAATAATTAAAAAGTCCAGTGTTGATATACAGTAGACTCTGTATCTAAAACGTTATCTTGTTGAGTTGACATCTTAACCAATCAGCTGTTAGATCAGGTGAGAGCCAGGCGGTGCAGTCGGTGGAGAGCAACTGCAGCGCCTGGCTCTAAAAACTGCAGCCGCCTCGCTCTCGCGGTTTTATCGCTGTCCACTTTTGTAATACGTCAGAGCAAGTCGGGATGAAGTCGGACACAAAACTAACCGGCATGCATTGTGCGCCGATCGCCGGTGATCGAATCTGCGCAGGCCTGGCTCATCTCGAACGAACCTAACATTACACTTCCTGTTTACATCTCTCAAAGCATTATGGGAAATGAAGTACCTAAATTTAGAACATAATTATCCTTCAAATCATGATGTCTCAGCTGCCTCATATTGCATTACACTATCAGTATGTTTTTTTATAATCTGGTGTAGATGCCGTTGTGGGGTGAGGGTGCGGGCACATTTGTCACAGTTTGATAATCAAATTGATAATCTGTTGTTCAGGTTTATGGCACAGAGGATTAAGCTATACTGGGCGTATCACATATGATACATGCTGGAAGCATCAATTCATTGTTGGTTTCAGTGTTTCATGGGATTTGTGGACAACAAAACATATAACCAGCCGTATCTTACCGTCTGCCATTTTGCCTTTGCCCTCTCAGCCTCAAACTTGGCCACCTCTTTACGGTCGTGGACAGATACCAGCACCTTCCACACAGCCAGCAGGATCAGGCCGATACACACGATGGAAAGGGAGACCCCCAGAATAATCATGGGGATGTTGGGAGTCTCAGGGCAACCTGGGACAGGGCAGAGGAGGAGATGAGACTCAAACCAGGAAAGCCTTCTATTTAATGTTATCCACATTGTTGTAAAAACTTACCGAACATCTGGAGGTCGTAGGTAGTGATCCCTGTCTCACCTCCTATGACATTAAACGAGATCCAGCACTCATTCTCCGTCATCAGCTTGCATTGCATAGAAGGGCTCTTGTCATAATCTAAGAGGAAACGTGAACATACATATCCATAATGAAGGCACAAATCCATCGTATATCATCTTCCCTTTCCACATTGTGCTGAGAATGTAAAAGGATATGCTCTCCTCTGTTGTGCTGTCAGTGTGATTTCCATATCAAAGCCCACAATCTAGTGTCTGTGCATGTGTGTGTGTGAACCACGCCATTGTATGTAACATCTGAAGCCTGAAAATCCTCTGTGATAATCAGATATACCTCTCAGCTTGCACAAGTATAGCGGGTTTAAAATAATCTCTTCTATAAAGGAAGACGGGGTCCTTTGGCCATTCACAGGCACCACAATAGCTCTGCCTGTACAACAAGGTAAATAATATGTTCCCCATTGTCCGCTGCTGCCTCAATAGACATGGATGGTGTTGTGTTAGAGAGCGATGGATACAGGCTTCAGAGAGACACCCGAGTCGGTGCAGGTCAGCATTCCTCCAGATCTCTGACCCATGGGGAAACTTAGCATGGCCCTATGTTGATACCACTATCAAAAACACTGAGCTGAGAGAACAGAAACAACAAGCATCTACAGCGCAGGTAGGGATAGTGCTAAAAGACTGGTGTATATAGACTGCTGTATGTAGATGTAATAAGCTTTAAAGTCAATACACACTCTGTAAAAAATTAATTCTGTAGGGACAGAGATTGATTTTATATCATAATAATACAATATTTAAGAACGAGACTTAGCTGCTGGATGAAAACGTAGTACTGTAACTCTAATTTTTAAGATCTTAATTTTAATTTTAAAGGTCCAGTGTGCAGGATTTGGGGTATATATGAGAAATGGAGTATGATATAATAAGTATGTTTTCTTTAGTGTATGACCTAAAAATAAGAATAGCTGTGTTTTTGTTACTATGTTGCCCCACAATGTTTCTAGAGTAGCCCAGAACGGACAAACCAAACACTGGCTCTAGACCGGCCCATTCATATTTTTGCATTGGCCACTGTAGTTAGCAGCCCCTCTGCGACAAGAGATTCAGAAAACCACTGATTTTGTAACGTAAAATCACTTTATTCAGTGTTTTTACTGGTTTAAATCACCGGGTCTGTTTGTGTTGGAGAGGAAGAGACCTCTGCAAATACTTCGGCTCTTGGTTTAAATACCTCCAGTACATCTAGATCTGGAAGTTATCCGAGAAAAAACACGAGCACACATTAGCAGGTGCTGGGCTGGCGGCTCACCTCCGACATGCCAGACAGCGTTTGAGAAACACTGATTTGTAATGTCAAACGGCTTTATTCAGTGTTTTCACCAGCTTATAATACCAGGTCTGTTTGTTTTGGAGAGGAGGAGACCTCTACATATAATCTGGCTCATGGTAAAAACCTGAATGTCTGGATCAGAAAAAAGGTGAGCACACATTAGGAGGTGCTGTGCTGGGGGTCAAGCTGCGACATGCCGAACAATGTGGGAGAAACACGGATTTGTTACGTTAAGCTGCTTTATTTGGCGGGTTTTTTTTACTGGTTTTATTCACCTGCTCTGTTTGTTTTGGAGAGGAAGAGACCTCTGCAGATAAATCCACTCCCAGCAAAAAAAAAACCCTGAACAATAAACACTGACGGCACCCTAACCTGGAGAAGTTTCATCTGGTTGGACTCTACAATCCTCACCACTAGATGCCACAATATCCCCCTAAATCTTACACACTGTTCCTTTAAGAGCCTTACCTTATTGCTTATTTTACATGATCTAGTATGTTAAGTAACTTCCTTCCAGGAATCCATTGACGAATTTTATGCCAGTGTCAATATATAAACTTATATAAACTTGAAACCTGCTGGGGATCCTTTACAGAGAATATTTAGTGACCTTGTTTGCTGTCAGCGTTTTATCACTGTCAAGGACTGTTTTGAAAATTCTTCCTTGTTAATCTCTTCCAAGAAACTCATATTCAAGTTTGGCTGCCAAAAGGCCAAACATTCTTCAGCTACTGTGTGTTATCAACAAACCTGACTGACAACAAAACAAACACAGATGTTGTGGGGAAAAAAAACAAGTTTTTTGAAAAACAATTGATTCGTGGTGGCCATTTCGTATGTTTCAGGTTTCCACTGTAGTTCTTGAAGGCGCCAATACATAAAAAAAAAAACAGTCCACACCCAAAACCACCTTAGATGTTAATGTAACAAGAGGGAAACAAAATATTCCCTGTGATACATCAACCACCTGAAGCAAGTTTCAAGTATCAGCTAGTTGAATCTCACACTGTACTGACATGACCTGTTGTATGTGGCTGACTGGCACAGTCAACCTAAAGACATATGGCTTCTTTTGGGGAGTAGATAAGTCATATGAAGTGCAGTTAATGGGTTGAAACACGTATAATCGCAGCTACTGTACATTAATTTGAATGCCTGCATCCTCTTAGTCTCCAAACTAATTATTCATCATTTTAAACCTTTTAAAAATCAACATAAATTCTAAAGTTGACAAGTTTGACATATATTTGACAAGAGGCAGATTGAGTGTTTATAAAATTTTCAGCAAATTAATCTATATTTGGGTGGCACGGTGCTGTAGTGGTGAGCACTGTCGCCTCACAGCGAGAGGGTTCCTGGTTTGATCCCAGGAGGGAGCCCTTCTATGTTTCCTCCCACAGTCCAAAGACATGCAGGTTAATTGGTGACTCTAAATTGTCCGTAGGTGTGAATGTGAGCCTGAATGGTTGTCTGTCTCTATGTGTCAGCCCTGTGATAGTCTGGCGACCTGTCCAGGGTGAACCCCGCCTCTCACCCAATGTCAACTGGGATCAGCGCCAGCCCTCCCGTGACCATCAAGAGGATAAGCGGTTACGGAAATGAATGAATGAATGAATCATTATTTGATCTTTTGTGGTGTTTTTTAATCCTCTTTCTGATTTCCAAATTGATGCTTTGGAGTATACATCAATTACTGACCACATTTCTGTTACTCGACAACACAAGCCAAGTTGGGTCGATGGATGATGCAATATCTGGCTATAGAGAAACTTATTCAAAGTGCCTTTCTGTGTGCAAAATTGGTGAGTAAAGTTTTTCTTAACAGTTGCAAAACCTTTGTTTCCATTTAAATCCGTTTCTTTGTTTACATTTAATTTTGCATGCATTAAAATATAGTGATATTACACTGCCCTCCACCTGGCATAAGTGATAAGATACATGAGGAAGTGCATCATATGATTAAAAGCAGTGCTGCTTCTTGTATACAGGCTGTGGAGTCCTTTACCTGTTGTTGTGTTGATAGAAATTTTAGGGACGCTGCACTTTTGATCACACACCTCGGCATCATCCTTATCTTGCAGATGGCACTCGACACAGGGCCTGGTGTTAAAACAAGTGGAAAAACAACAGGTCAGGTTTTCTTCAGAGATGACTCAGTGCCTCTCCGGAAGCGAAGGCTTAATGAGGCTTCAATCACCGACACAGCGGGCACAAAGAAATCACAGTGTTGGTCACTTATCACAGTTTTCCCAAGGCTTGACTCACTCTCTATCAAACAGCTGCCCTGTAACAGTGGTATCAAATGGCACCAGCCCTGACAGCTGCTTTACAATGGAGCAAGGAAATCTCTGAGTGCTGTGTTGGGGACATTAGCTGTCTTTTGATGTTGCATGGAAGGTGTAGACACATGCGAACAAGGGGACTAGAACCTGATACGCCTGTACTCAAAGGAACAGACGGATCATGTGGCGCAAAGAGACAACATCTTATATCTTTTAGTTGAAGAAACAGCAATTACAGAGGTAAAGCCGACAAAAGGCTCCACATCACATCCTGTTTCGCCTCTCAGAGCTGATGGCTTGAATTCATTCTCACCTTGCGGAGCTACAGGCGTCTCCACACGTTGGGCACTTCTCACACCTGTCCCCAGATGCTCCAGGTACAGAGCAGACACAGTGGCCACACTCACATCTCCCCCGTCCGCTGCAGAGAGTGCCATCCTCTGACATGCACGCCTCAGTGCTGGTACTGCAGTTACAATACTCCCCTGTCCAGCCGCTCTCACAGTGACACTCCCCGCAGTCACACACCCCGTGGCCTGCAAACACAAAATCACTAAAGCAAAAGGCTTAACACAAAAACACGTGAGTAATCTCGAACACTCGTGTGTGTTACTCACCTCCACAGAGCTCCCCACGGAAGCGGACACAGGAGTAATTGTCACACTCGCAATAAGGTCCATAGATGCTTCCAAAGCTGGATGCATGACACACACACTGTCCGCAGTAGCACTGTCCCTGACCGCTACATATCTCGGACTCATTGTTTGCAAGGCAGTTGCTCAACAAAGCACTTTCCTCATTACATTCGCACTGTGCTCCCAGGAACCCCGGCTGACACACACATACGCCACACTGGAAAGCCCCTTGGCCCTCGGTGCACTGGGTGCTGTTTGCTTCAGGAGGCTGCCGGCAGTCACACGAGCAAAGAGATTCCAGTTCCACCTCCAGACTGTCCTGTAAACCCACCGGTTTGAGGGAGAAGTGCCGAACGCCTGACAGGCATCCTGGGAGCTCCACAGACACGTTGAACACAACCTGAGGAGAAAAGAGGAAGTCCAGTTAACATGTTGTGCCTGTGGAACCACCAAGGCCTGATACAGCTAATTCCTCTGTCCCATGGAGCTCCACTGTCGTCCAAAATCCACTAAAAACACAGAAATGAGCCACACTGTTGCTGACATGTTCCTTCATGAAATAGAAAATGGGCACTGTGGTTCATTTTGATCCAAACCCATACACACCATCCTGCTGCCATAAATACTCACTAGAGGAGCAAATGTATTTAAAGCTGCCTCTGAACAGTTGTTTTAGGACATTATTCAGCCTATCTAAAAATACTACTTTGAATGTTTGACCCAATATTCAAAGAAGATTTTTTTAAAGAAGACACAGAGAAGCTGAGAGGATCAGAAACTATTAAGACGAACTAATGCCTTTTGGTCTTTTTATGTGTTTTGTTGCCAGTAAGAAAAATATAGAATATCACCAGTGTATCATTTTAATTCACCGCATTCACCAATTATGGCTGCAACTAATAATAGGATTCATTATTAATTCATAAAGGCAGTCACCCTGGATAAAAACATTTTTCATGCAGTGGTCAATTTTGAGATTTTGAGCTATTTGTCTTCCATAATTCGTCTTAAAAATATCCAAAATACACATAAAGATCTTTATTTTAGTTCAGATTTCTGTTTCGGAAATGTATAAAAAAGCAAAAATTTAATTAGACAATGCTTCAGTTGAATATTTAAACATAAAATTTGTAATACAAAAATAATTGTCTTCATGTATGTTATCAACTGGGGAAGTTTCATGGTGAGTTGATTTTTTTCCTATTCGCCTGTAGTGTCTTATTTTTGTCTAAAATGTATGGAGTTATACAATGAATATCTTTAAAGGCCATTTTCTCAAAATGTTTTTTTTTCTCATATTTGGAGCCAGAAATCAGCAGCACTTACATACACCAGACTTTTCAGTTTAATTCCTGTCTATATTTAATTCCTCAGGTGTCTCGCCCTAATTTGTCGATTATGTCTTTGATCAATTGATTATTCGTTTTGTCTTTAACATATCGCAAAACAGAAATATATAACAATTATAATTTCCCACAGTCCAAGATGCTGTCATCACATTGCCAACATTATCAAAAAATCCACACATAATCAGTTTACTACCACATAAGACAAGGAAAAGAACGTAGAAAAAGAACATTTGACATAACTGATTTTCTAATGTTCGTCTTCACAACTAATTAACTAATCACTGCAGCTCTACATGAAATAGAGAGCAAATGCAGCTTTACATGCCGGCGTCTCCCGGTCACACAGGACCCACTTTCACATCTCAAAAAAGGATAAAACTGAACTATCAATTACAGGTGGTGCGGCTGGGGGAGTAAATGACCTCATAACTGTGTTTACAGTCCTGAGAGTTACGCCTGGCCAATAGGCTCGTAATGCTGGTGTCATCATTGACTAAAAACTGAACCTGAAGGTTTATTGTATATAGTGAATATTATCAAATTAGATTTTTTTATTATCTGTAAAACATATAGCTAAAGATTGACTATTTCTCTCTCTGAGAAACACTGATGTGCAGGCTTGACTCTTGTAATGCATTCCTATCTGGTCTACCCAATCAGGCAGAATAGATTCAGTACTTTGAGCCGTCTTTGTCTTTTTCTCAGTTGCCTGGAAATTCTTGTAATAATTTTAAAATTCTTTTCCAAGTCCTTAAATCGGCACGCAGTCTAACGCCAGTCTTCTCTAAAATGCTTTTAATATGTAAACCACAATGGTCTCACAAGTCCTCTGTCGAAACTTTTAGTGAATCCTAGGTGACAAAAACCTTCTGTGCAGCAGCTTTTATCGAGTCATCAAGATTTCAGAACAGGGTTTCTCTATGATCGAGACTTGGTTATACACACTACGAAACAGACCAGACCAATGAAAGGTAAAGAAAAACACTTCATTTTTCTGTATTCTCTTGTCTGTAATGTTGTCAGACACAATCTGATCCTGTCAGTGGCCAAAACAAGCACTTTATTGGATGTAAATTAACTTTGCACAATTGCCCATAGAGATTACATTGCATTTCACTGCTGTGGCTGCAATACTGTACCAAATTTAAAAACTGTTGTTACCATTAACCACTTAGACACAAAGACATGGGGCAATACTGCGATTTCCCTTTATACTCTTATCAGTTTGTCAGTCACCTGTAAAGCACTTTGAACTGCACTAGCCTGTGTAAAGGGTGTTCCACAAATACAAAGGGCAGTTTAGAGCCAAACAACTGACCGTCTCTCCAGGTTTGATGTTGGAGCAGTGTTTCAGATCAGTGAGGACGGTCCCATTTGGACAAATGGCTGTAAAAGACATCTGGAGCTCCTCTGTGTCTCCAAGGACCTCTAGTTCAATCTCTGATCGTAGTTCCTGGAAAACAGTGCAAATACATTTCAGCACCTTGTAAGGAAACACAGTTGGCAGCACAGACCAGGTACTGAGCAACCTGTTCTAAACCCCCATCGAATCAGTATACTGACTTCAATTGTCATGAAGAGGAATTTCCAGAGCTTTAAGGGGAATTACACTTTCACCCTGCGCTGACCTGTAGCGTGCTGAGGCTTTTTGAACCCTCCTATCTTGCTCTCTCTTTTTAGGTGAGTCATCATCCCAGGTGTGCTGGGCTGTACAAAGCACCTGAGGACAGAGCGACAGCCAACCTCAACTGCAGGAAAGGCTGTGTTTGACTGACTAATGAACTCTGTGACGGACTGTCTGGTTGCTAACAGAGGGTTAATTGTGTGTTTCCTGTAGGCCTGTAATTGTACTGTGCCTTCAGTGTTGCTAAGGAGGAGAAAACACGGGGACGTGTACGGGATACACCCAATTTAAAGACGGATTAAAGCAAAGAACGGATTCAAAAGACTTTACTGTTATTCAGTAAATATGTTAAAGGTAATTTAAAGCTGGGTGGCTAAAATATATATCCACTGAGCAGCACACATTAACCCAAAACTGAAGGTAAGTATAAATACTAATCATGTGTCTTCCATCACTAAATATCCCTCTGTTTGTATTTTATTTCCCCTCAGAACCACACCTCTGTACAATCCGTATGATAAGGGCTCCTCTTTTCAGTGTGGTTAACGTGGCAGAGGCTAAAAATGGGTGTAAATGACATAAGTGATGAAGTAATTAGAGGACTTGCCTCCAGTTACCGCCGCCAGGGGGGATTTACAGACAGAACGCAAGAGGTAGGCAGACAGAGAAAGACAGAGAGAGAGTAAGGAAGAAAGAGCAAGTCAGAGTCAGGAGGAGCGCGGAGATCAAACAGCTGAGACAAGCAGAGACTTGCTGTCAAACATGCTGATGCAAAGCACCGGGTGGTGGGGGGAAAAATGGAATAGAAGACAACGAAAGAGGAGAGGCAAGAGAATGGGAAGGAATGGAGAAGGCAGAGATAATGTCTAGAGGATGTATAGAGGGTTAAGTCATGCATGCTGTACGTTAAAATGTTTTGGTTTAAACTCTGGCTCAAGCCTAAAACACTTCATTTAAACAGGTTCACTGGTTTTATAACAGCAGGTGTTTTCTGTCTTATTTCTTATGACCTGTGCCTGCACACACACACACACACACACACACACACACACACAGCCCGCCCGCACAACCAGATCACCAAGACTGTTTATTTACTTTGTATGCTGTTACAATCAGTTCCAGGATGTTCCGCGAATCTGTCGCCAGGACTCCAACTGTGGCGCCAGGTATGAGATTTGCATAGTTCTGTGAGAAAAAAAAAACAACAACCAACAGATAAACATTAAAGTTGCTGTTAGAAATGTGGGCAGACTTGGCTCGAAGAAAAGCACAGAAAAAATTCAAGGGAAGAAAAGAGGGCTAGTTCGAACAGGCTGAATGAGAATGCAGCTCCATGAATAAATATGCTAACCTCAGTAAACATTGTGCACACACACAAACACAAACACCTGCATGTTTTGAGTTCTCTAGTTCCGAGATATTCTACTGTAAAGAAGTCAATACATTTCGAAAAAACAATTACCTTATAGATGGGTTCCTGATGCTCTGTCACAGCAAATATTAGTAAGATATTGTTCTCCAGCACCTTATCAATCAGCTGACCGAGCGTTGGATACTCCTGGGAAAGAGGTGGGGAAATGTAAAGAATGAGTGTGCTGTAAAGTGATGAGTCATCACAGCAGACCCTAAAATGACTAATGAAATGAATTAAAGACATGAAACTGAAATCAAAGAAGCAGAGGTTCAGGCTCGGGTCATATGACGAGTCACAAATTCGATGACTTCAGACTTGACTTGGACTCTAACAAAAATGACTCAGGACTTCATTTGGGCTTGAGCCTTGTGTCTTGAAAATACTTGATATATTCCACCAAGCCCAAAGATGGAAAAGTGTGTTGTTTTAAAAAGTGTGTCAGGACTCAGTTCATTTCCCTGAATCAGCTAACGTTAACGCTGGTCATTCCCAGCAAGTCGACACTTAATTCCTCTGATGATCCACTTTGTTTGAACCAATCGGACACCATCCAGTCGCGTTACGTTAATGATTGGCATAAAAAAAAAGATACCAGAGATAATTTAATTCAGTCATTTATTTTCCGTAACGGCTTATCCTGTTAAGGGCCGCGGGGGGGCTGGAGTCTATGCCAGCTGACACTGGGTGAGAGTCTGGGTACACCCTGGACAGGTCGCCAGTCTATTACAGGGCCACACATAGAATGAATGTGAATGATAATCTAATTCCTGTACAAAAACTACATGGTGTATAACATGTAAAGGACAGTATGATAAACATGTGGGTCTAAAATTACAGACAACTTGCAACAAACTTGTTTTAACAAATAAAAAGG
Source organism: Epinephelus lanceolatus (assembly GCF_041903045.1). NCBI lineage: Eukaryota > Metazoa > Chordata > Actinopteri > Perciformes > Serranidae > Epinephelus > Epinephelus lanceolatus. The sequence goes on from NC_135735.1 coordinate 19,040,384, forward strand.
AACTTTTGAAAGTAAACATGATATTTGTAAATTTAAAATGTTATTACTTTGTTGCTAAAATGGCATTATATTTATTGAAGAACGCATTATGACTTGTTTAGGACTTGAAACTCAAAGTTTAGGACTTGGGACATGACTTAAAATTTGAGTGCAAAGACTTAAGACTTACTTGTGACTTGTAAAACAATGCTATCACTGCACAATGCAAACGAGAAGAACAAATAGTCTCTCTAAAGATGGACTCACCTGCACTGTGGACATGGAGTATTCGTTATTGGCATCCAGGTGACACTGCCCATCGTTGGGAATCACGATGCCGGCCATCTTGCTGTCCATCCCGAAGTGTGAGTCAGCGTCACTGACAAACACCAGCAAACGCATGGAATCATTCCTCCAGCCTATCTTGTCCTATCAGGAGACACATCATGTTACTTATCCTCCTTTTTATACAAGTTGACGAGACAGAATCACAAACTTAAATGTATATCTTTGAGATATTTCAAACACAAAATCTTACCCCACAAACAGCTGCCTGCATGACAGCGTCAAAGCCACACTCTGGCACGTCAATATTTGCAGATACACGCTGCATTTTGATAATCTCATTGAACTTCTCAGTGCTGCTTGTCAGAGACAGGACGTGTTTGTAGCCAAACGCCGGCAGGCAGTCCGAGCCTACGCCGCTGCAACCCAGCAGAGGTCAAACAGATTTAAAGGTAAGATTCTCTGAGATACCAAATGACAAATTAAAACATCAGAGAAATGATGTTGTAAAAGTCTTTGGTCTTGTTATTGTACTACCTGCAGGGGTTGGCCAGCTCCTCTTCTGTGATCTTGATGAAAGGCAGGACAGGTTTCTCCACAAAAGAGCCAAAGCCCATTCGAAATTTACTGGTGAGGGTGGCCATCTCTTTAGACAGAGTGGAGCCCAAGTCTTTGATCATCTTGAGATCGTCGATCATGGACGCAGAGAGGTCCATCAGGTAGTAGATGTCCACAGGATAGTCCTCCGTGTGTTGAATCTTGACCTGGAAAGTCATCTGACTGCCTGTGCAGAAACAGAATCAACACCTTAGTTACCATCATTCCTCCTGAAAACGAGGAACCGCTTCATCAAATCAGAATGTGCTGGGTTGCGTACCAGGTCGTAACTTGAGTGCCATTTTCTGTGGGGAGATCTGAGTGCTGTTAACGTTGCCTGTTTTCTTCCCGAGTGGGCGATCCTGCAGGATTTGGCCTTTGGAAACCGGGAACTCCAGCTGGTCCTTGGCACATCCCTTTTCTAGCAAGATATCCAGTGTGTCGCATCTTTTGCTGACTGAGAACCAGTCTGTGAAATTCTGCAGATGGAGGAAACAGTCACATGTTTGCAGATGAAGACTGTTTTAAAGTATGCCATAAAATATCTAGTAATATTATCATCACCAGGTGTAGAATCCAAACAAGAAATGCCATTTTGCTCGCCTGTGGCCCAAAAACCATACATTTTTTTGAATGCATCATGGTCATCTGCTTATATGTTGCATTTCCATGAATGCAAACCAGGCAGCTTACCTCCTGCGTGCACCAGGCACAGTGGGAACTGAGCTGCAGACACTCATCACAAGTCACAGCGGTGCCAGCTGAACATGATCCTGCAGCACACATGAGCACAGTGCACAGTTAGTGTCAACATCGACCTGTTTCCTGCAACAATTAAAAGTCTCTCAGGGAGGAGATCAGATTTTTCAAAGGTGTTTGAACCTGATCAAGAGTAAACAAATTAGATGAATCAAAGGTGTGATACATGTATTAACTATATGATAAAGTGTAGTTGAAAATAATAAAACACTTTCATAAAAAAAGGCCATTCACCAGTAATAAATACCATCACAGCCTTTATGGTGTTGCTCTTGAGTCACTGTAACTCTTTGTCAGCGCTTCATAAACGTGTTGCCCTTGATTTTGAGTCCTGCTTACCCTCCACGGTGTTGATCCAGTACCGAAGAATCAGGCTCAGCAGTATAAGCCCCATTAGTCCGTGAGGTTACTGGTTATGAGGAAACAGAAGAAGAATATATTAAGTTGTCTCATATTTACAGGAGTGAACCTTATCCAACGTCATGCCTCCACGGCTCAGCCGAAAGTGGAGTACAGAGGAGAGCGCCGCGCTACCTGGAGAGAGGAGGAGGAGGAGGAGGGGGAGGAGGAGGAGGCTGCCTTTACCTGCGCTGCCTTTTATGTGCACTTCCGTCCAGGTGAGAAAGCGAGGCTGGCGCGAGGAGAAATCAAAGCCATGTGCCATACTGGCCCCTAACTAATTTGTAATCTAGAAGTTACTTTAGATTAAACAGAAAACAAATTGTGGAATAAAATAAAGTAGATATTAATTATTAATAGGCAAGTGATAGTGATGGAAAGTAGATTTCAGGTGGGGGTGAGATCAATGTTTAAAACATGTGCATGAAAGTAGCAGAGGACTTTTATTCTGACAAAATTAAAGACATATACACAATCATGCAGAAAAGGCACAGATAGGTGCACATACATTGGATGCAGTAAATTAAGTGTTTGGTGCTCAAAATTTTCTGGCAGAGGACCCCAAACCCTCCATTTCACATGCCCTTGCATGTGCAGTATTAACGTTAACAATTTATTCTTGTCCAAGTTTTCCATTCTCTCTCTCAATCTGTGAACATGACAGCACACATGATCCATTGTGCAGGATCGTGCCTACATGTGTCTTGACTCAGAATGCCAGAGCGCCTTACTGCATTATATCCCATTGTATTTTTATATTTCAAGTTGTCACTTGAAAAAAACTTCAATTAAAAGCCTAGTCCCAATTAAACACCCAGTCCCTTCTACTAGGCCAGTGTAACTACACATTTTGACAAATAAACGCCTGTCTCAATAAGACGCCTGGTCTGGTTGCCACCCAAGTTTTTGGGATGTATAAAACCGTATTGTTGACTACCCACTTGAGCTAAAGTTAGTTAGCTGTTAAGATCACACATACAAATATAAATGTTAAGACATTTGTCAATATGGAGATGCTACATTTTACTGAAACCAGAGAAGACCTGAAGTCATTCAGATTTACTGGCATGACGAAAAAACTAGTTGAGACTGCTGTTATAAAGTCAGAATATGTGTCCAGTCCTTGACCACCTGGTAAGTTATTAATATTCCTTTAGTCTGTAAGGGTCCACCGATCAAAAGAATCTAAAGTGTTTCTCATAAAAATTAATCCAAGTTGTGCATATTGTTTTAACAGGATAAAGTTGTGTTGCGTCAGTATGCCAGGTGCCGTTATCCTCAGGTGCCATGAAACAAGTGTCATAGCATAATTGATATGTTATTCAAAGCCTGGTTTTTATACAAGTAATATTTATACTGGTTTAAATAAACAATTTGCTTGTATTTCCTGAGCAACAGTTTTGTGTGAATGGAATTAAAGGCCTGTCCAATTTTTTGCCACTTTATACCTTAATTTCACTACATGTCAGAGATGAATATTGTACTTTTTACTCTATTACATTTATTCTACATTCTACATACATTGACCCTACTACATTTAGTGAACCAGTGGTTCACGTTTATGCCTTGTGACTCCTTTCTAAAAAGCTGTTGGGGCCTCCTTGTCACGTTTCAGATGTCTATGCATATGCAGAGATTTCAGGGGCAATGCAGGAGACACGTCCCCCCAAATATTTAAACCATGTGCATTTGTCCCCTCCAATAAAAACATGAAAGTAGCAGAAGTCTCTTAATTTGACGAAATTAAAGACATTTCCACCATGAAGGGTGCAGGCGCTTGGCGGTCAACATTTTTCAGAGGAGGACCCCAAACTGCTGTTTCACTTGTGTCCACCCCCTCCAGTGTTGAAACAAAACCTAAGCTCTTGTGTCTATGATTTGTTAGCAGTTCCACCAAATAGACTTTTCACCTCTAAACCTCTCAGGTGGTTTCATTTAAATAACAGCAGGAGGCCCACAGAGGTTAAATTATCCAATATTTCACATAAAAGGCAGATTTATTGTGTGACCTTTTGGAGAGGCCTGACCCCTGGGCTGGAAGCCGCTGGACTGAACCTCCAAACTGTACATAGAGAAGTTAAAACTAGCTCTTATCATGAACCAATACACTTCTGACATTTCAGAATGAGTACTTCTACTTTTGAATCCTTCTGTATTTTGTTTAAAGTAGAACTTTGAATGTGGAACATCATATTCTTATGTCATACTTGACTCTCATAAAACAGCTTAATCATTAAACTCTGACTGAGCGGGAATAATAAAATACAGACACACCACGCCATAAGCAAATATAGCCTGTATACCCCACAGACACCATAACAGAAGATTTTCTTAATCTTTAACGACACAAGAACGTGAATCATGTCACTGTCTCACAAGAATGTTTTCAACTTGATGATTGACTCAAGACAAACCCGAGCATGCAGGCCTATCTCAAGACATAAAATATGAGTGTGAGTGTGTGCATGTGTGTGTGTGTGTGTGTGTGTGTGTGTGAGATGGGGGGGAGGAGGGTGGAGCTGCGTAGGTGTTGAATCATTGACAGCTGCAGTGCAAATATCGTTGCTTGTCCCAACTCTGTGGAATCTCACAATTCAGCACCACACCCCACTGGATCTGGGTGAGTCCCATCTGTCACCCCAAACCAAACCCCACCTCCGCCCCTCTTACACTAATCCCTCTCACCCCTCTCTTCTTTTTCTCCTCCTTTCTTCTTTTAATGACATCCCCTTCTCACCTCAGCTCTCTGTAGTTTGATCCACCTTACCCAGTAGCCCTCTTGAAGTGAGGGTCTGTGAAATTGCCATTTCATTTGTACCTCCTTTGGCTCGCTTCCTTTCGTTTTGCGCCTGCCAGTCTCCTCTCTTCTCCTCTATTCTCCTCTCCTCTCTTCTCCTCCACCAAGCTTGTCATTATTTTCTGAATTTCTCAAGAAATATCACAGCATGATGCAATCAAACACTGTTTTTTGTAACCACTCATTTCTTAGGTGATTTCATGTCCTGCATGAATGCGTGATCAAGTGGATTATAGATGCTTTAGGTGTAATAAGGTGCCACAGTTGCACCATACACTTCAACATGACTTTAATCAAAATTTAAAACCTGTTGCCTTTCAGTTAAGTTTCACGGAAATGAAGTAAATCTGACAGTAGTGTCTGAAACACACATCATGACATGATTTTTAAAGAGAATCAGTCTCATCAGAAATTCAGAAATATTCTCCCACATACCTCTCTCTCAGCACCACACATTTACTATGCATAGAAATGGAAGTACACATAATGCTGCAATGAGCCAACTCACCTTCAGGGGCGTCCTCTGATATCATGCTGTCTCGTCTCAGTCTGTCTTCCTTGTCATCAAGTGAAAACTGGAGAGAAATGGAGGAGCATCAGGCCAGTACATTCAGTCCTATTGTATCCCAGCAGTCATCAGAGTAACAGTAAACCTATTGTAACGGCGCCCTTTATGAAGCATGGCGCTAGGGTGACCCTGCTGCCCATGCTCCTTGGCTCATGTGTGCTTTTGTGTGTGTGTATGTGTGTGTGTGCGTCTGCAAGTGGCTGAGTGTGTGTGCATGCATACTGGGGTCATGTGTGGGTGTTTGCACAAGCTCAAACTTGCCCGTATGTGTGTGGATGTGTGTGTGTGTGTGTATGTGTGTGTGTGTGTGTGCAGGGGGAGGCTGTGATGATAATGAGTGACAGTAGCAACTGCTGGCTGCGAGACCTCCACAGGAGCCAGCTTCTTTATTAAGAGACGACCTGACTGATGTGATAGTGTTGCGCTCTAGAGGCTAAAGCTGGTGTGAACTGCAGCACAACACTCCTGACTCAAAGTAATGGACTTTGGGATTTGTTTTGTGTGTGTGTGTGTGTGTGTGTGTGTGTGTGTGTGTGCGCGCGCGTGTGTGTGTGTGTGTGTGCGTGTGTGTGTGTGTGTGTGTGCGCATGTGTGCGCGTGTGTGTGCACATGCTTGCTCAAGTTCAATTACTTCCTGCAGTGAGGAGGAGGAGGAAGAGGAGGGAGCTGAGAAAAGGAGTGCCCGTACTGTAATACAGCCTCGTTCTTAGAGAAGTATGGCTGGAATGCAGGTGCACACATACATGCATTTGTGAGTGGAACAAAACAATAGAGCAGAGGCCTGCACTACAAAAAAATCAAGGATTACACAGCCCCCAAATCAGATTTTTTCCTCTGTAATCTGCAGGCTACAGTCATGCTAATATACTTGAGCTAAATGCTCACCTCAGCATGCTAACATACTCACAATGATAATGGTAGCATGTTTATGTTTAGCAGGTATAACATTTACCAAGGTGGTCACCGTCATAGTTTAGCATTTTAGCATGCTGACATTTTATAATTAGCACTAAACTCAGCTGAGGCAGATGGGAATTTCATTAATTCTGCAGGTAATTGGTCATAAACCAAAGTACTGGACAAAAAGAAATTTTGATCAGGTGTTGTTGTGAGAGAAAACAGTTCAGCCTCTGGGGACACTGACTGCATCTTCCAAATTTCACAGCAATCCACTGATATAGAGACAACGCATAAATGAACTACAAATTCAACCTTGTGGTATTGCAACAGAAAAAGTCTAAATCACTCAAGTCATAAATTGGGTCAGGGGTGAGCCCTGAAAGATTAGCCTGAGATTAGTTAGTATTCCACTTCCAGTTCCCTCGTCTTGAAGTCAGTGGGTTTTTGGCTAGATGCCTGAAATAAGGGCTGTGGCACAAGTTAAGAGACTGTCATTTTTTCGTTCTTCAACTATAAATCACATCAGTAAATGTGCCACTAGTGAATTCTGAACCGTAAGGCAGTTGCTAACAAGTGGCTAAACTTGACTACAGAGTGTCAACACACTGAACACGACTTTACAGCTTTGTTGTGGTCGCGACGTTAAGTCATGCAACTGTAGTGAAGTTTGTTTGTTTACTTCTGGCGATTGCATTCACACCGCAAAAATAATTAAAGTGGTGTTAATTTGTGAAGATTATCCTGCTGAATAAGAAACGTTTGGATGCCACAGATCTTATTTTCTGCAGTGATCCAAAATTGCAGATTATTGGGTTAAAAGTTGAGGGAACCAGGGCAATGGTAACTTACAGGTTGGCCCACAAGAAAAAAAACTCTTGCAGCTCTCTACTGGGATTCATCATCTGGGGATCATAAGTGTCTGTCCAAAAATTTCATGGTTTAGATAATTCAGGGTGGACCAAAGTAATAGACTGACTGATATTGCCATACCTTGAGTCGTGCTGCATTCGCGGCCATAAAAACATTACCCAAAAAACCCTTTAAGTATGACAAAGAAACCTCAAGAAAAGCAACAGAGGATATATCCTGTATCCCTTTTTCTGGATGAACAGACATGCAACAGAGTCCTATGAACAGAGAAATATTATAATTGTTCTTTGAAAAGCATGACTGGATTTTTCATGAGCTAAGAAAGAACAGCCCAAGCAGCGTATCTGTAGCTTGTTTTTGACTGATATTTTAAAATGACTTTAACGGAAATGACTCTACTTCTTAATGAGTGACTTTTAAGTCAAGCAACAGTATTTATAACTAACATTCTTATACTCAAATTACAGCAATACACTAAACACCACATAAACAAAGTCCATAGTTAACCCATGTGGTTCCTGCATTGATAGCATTCGTGTGCCAAAATATGAGGAAGGGTAACTGTAGCAAGACTTATGCAACAGACAATATTTCGATCCATAGTGGTTCCTCATCAGGCAGAGCTCAGGAGCCGTTCAGTGGTGGAAATATTCAGATCCTTCACTTAACTAAAAGTATAATGAGGAAAATTTACTTAAATTAGAATTATTAGAAGTAAAAGTACTTACAATGCAGAAAAATGTCCTCTGTCACTGTTTCACAGTTATATTATCAGAGAATTATGTGTAATGCATTAGTGTTATTTTTGCATGTGTCATTCATGTGTATGTAATGCATTATGGTTGAGGTGGAGCTAATGCTTAACTATTTCATACTGCAACTAATGATTAATTTCAGTATGGATTGATCTCCTGATTATTTTCTCAGTTAATCAATTAATTGTTTGGTTTGTTTGAATTCAGAAAATAGTGAAAAATGCTGTCATAATTACCCAGAGCTCAAAGTGACATCATCACAGTGCCTGTTTTGTCCAACCAATAGTCAGGGTTATTTTTATTCCATCATCAAGGAATTGAAGCAACACCACTGGCTAGTTTGATTTATAACATTGCATTGAATTTTTAAGCTCTTCATGTATTTTGTATATAGAAAAATCTTAGTTTGTAAAGCGACTAAAGCTGTGGAGGAAGAAGTACAATATTTCCCTGTGAAGAATAGTGGAGTAGACTGGAACTGAAATTAAGTACTCGAAGTGTTCATTGAAGTAGTACTTGAGTAAACACACTTAATTGACTTCCACCGCTGGTATTATTCAGGCAGTCAGATAACAAACACATTTTATTAACCAATCAATTAATCAAGAAAATAAACAATCTGCAGATTAATTGATAATGACAATGATCATTAGTTTCAGGCCTACACTGATGATTAAATTGCAGTATGCTGTTTATTTGACCATCTCCTTTAGGTTAATTTAACCATTGAAATAATTTACTCGCCTCTTCTTCTGGTTGTTTACAGTATACCTACCTATCAGCCAAAAAGCCATTGCAATATATATGAAAGTATATCCACTTCCTCCTCAGTAATCTACCCATACACCTAGTAGTAAACCCACCACATCAACTACTACTACACTACCACATGTGTTGAATTGCTGACATGTATCACACTAAATGAATGATACTGGATACTGAAGCAGGCCTCCCCTCTTAGCGTCTGTGCCCCAAGTCTGACCTTGGGCCTTCTCAAGGGATCAGTGCCATGTGTCCCCTCAGCTGTGGAGAATTAAAGGAGAGACAGAGAGTGGATGAGAGGAAAGAGAGAGGCAGATCTGCTTGGCGTATCTTATGTTCAAAGGGTTGCTGCCTTCACAATACTTGATTGACGTGTGTGTGTGGGTGCGACATGGGACATGTATGTATATTCCTGGAGTTGGGGTTGTCTGGGTTGTGTGTTGGGAGCTGACAGTGGGTGTGATGGCTAACATTGATCCCTCTGACTAGTAAGAGATGGAGGCATGGTGCCTTTATGTCTCTAGGATCAGCTGCATTAGTCTCAGCTTAAGAAGGGAGATCCGGTATGACAGTGAAACTACAAAGGCTGTGTGCCTGAAATAGAGCAGGAAAGGGCTGCGGCATGAGCACACACATGCTGCACTTGTTGCTCATCTGATCCATCTTAAGTTGGATACATAAGATCAGACATATAACAGATAACCAAGCTGTATAATTTGTTCTGCTTTCAAATAAGGCTGGACAGCTTTGGCTCACAGCGCCCTCTGCTGCCAGATAATCGGCACAGTCTAATTATCAGTGAGGATACTGGACAGTCAACTTGTTTAAAGGTGCCATTTTGATGCCTAACGTTTGCCAGAGTTTGAGATTGTTGGTATCTCCATTTATCTTTATTTTCATTTTTGTTTTGCTGTTGATTGTGGATAAATGATTAGTTTGTGGTTTGTTGTTTGCCTGTTAAAAGTCTTAAAGGGGCACGTCACTGATTTAAAGGAATACTTCACCCACATCGGGGTCGGGGTAAACGGGGTAAACATCCATTTACAAATTCTTAACTCTGTGAACTTATAATCCAAGTATCATTTATTCAGTACTTCCCATATGCATTTTCACTAAAACCCAAATATCTAAAACACTTCCAAATTAACAGTTTCACGCACAGACAAGTAACGTGCCTGATCAAGTATGTGATCCAGCCCTGGATTATTTTGCTTAAGTTGTGTGAGAGTTTCTAAATGGATGTTTTGATATAGTTTTGCTGTTAAAGATTAAGTGTGCAGGGTTTAGGACATTACAATGGGTGGTATTAGGACCCAAAAACAATTGTAAATGGCACACAGTACAGTTCAACGCTCCAGTAAGGCTCCTCCACAAAGTCCTCAGTAGTCGGTTGGTTTGGGAACCAAAGCGGGCTGAGAGGCAGATGATAGAACAGTGGTGTTAGCCCAACTACAAACACAGTTCAGTTTAATAAGTGGCAATGATATCATGGAGGAGCAGGCAGGAGAAATAGTGTCACCGGCTCACCCCTTTCTTTTTTCCGATTTAAGGGCGGTGGCCTTGTGGGTAACCTGTGAGGGTGTGACGTGCGCTTCGATGTGTATACAGAGGGAAGCAGCTCTGTTGGGGTGTCATGATGAAGACGCATGCAGCAAATCATGATGATAGTCAGCAGAATTAGGTATCTAGATAAACTCAAGGCTGCTGTTCAACCTCATGAGAAGGCCATGTTTATTGTTCTGTGGTGAAGACTGCAATAAAGCCATCATTGGTGAACGGTACCCGAACGCCTCGCCATCCTTCCCTCTGCAGAGTGGTCCAGACCACTAGAAGCTTGTTAGGTTTAGGGTTGGTCCTTAGGTTTGAAGCCGGTAAGCTGACACAGGGAGGTCACAGTAGTAGAGGAGGCAGAAAATCTGAAACCAGGTTAAGTACACAGTCCAAGCAGAAGAACCGGTAGGGGACAGGCTGACAAGGCTAGGCGCAGGGAGAAGCCAGTAGGTAAATACTCACAGGACACATTCACACAATGGCTAGTGTGGCAACACAGTGAAAATCTGTGGATTGCGGGAAACCACAGTTAAGCAGACTGGAACACTCACACTGTAACGTCGTCATTGGATGGAAACACCAAGCAGCCACAGGCAAACTGGAGCCAAGGATGTAGTAGCTTGTGATCAGGGACAGAAGGCTTAGGCCAGGCATGTCCAAAGTCTGGCCTTGGGGCCAATTGTGGCCCGCAGACCAATTTTAATTGGCCCTTGGCTTGACTTTCAAAATATACCATATGTGGCCCTTTGCACAATAATGGTTAATCAAGCAAGATCACTTCACATTTTTACCCCTTACCTCACAATGATAGGACTATCATACAGTTTGTTGACAGGCATCAAGTAGTAATGGTTCATTAAAAGATAAAAATGGTTGCAATTGTCTCCCTTTTTTTAAAAAAAACAAACAAACAATTGATGCGAGAATCAGTTGGCTCCCAGGTATTTTCACGTTGTTTTGTCTGGCCCCCATTCAAAAAAGTTTGGACACCCCTGGCTTAGGCAATCACCATGAATCAGATGAAGCAGGCAGGCAAGGTTGGCAATGGGAAATCAGTCTGGAATAAAGTGCTGGAGAGTCTTGCATGAATATTGAGAAACAATCTGGCAACGAGTGTGTGTGAGGCAGAGGTATATATGCTGGCTGTGAGTAATGAGGAACAGGTGAACCGAGTCGCCTCTATGAAGTGGGCGTAAGTGAATGGAAAATTACTAACTGAGGGCTCAACGATAGGGCATGCAGAAAAAAAGCAGGTGACCAGGAATGCAGATACATTGGCAGAAATGGAATATAATTTAATTAGCGTGTTTTCTTTAGTATATGATCATCTGAAAATAGCAATCTGTTTTTTTCATTCCCTCAGAATGGGCTGTTTATATCTACAGAGTCCACCATGTTGCACTGCCATATTTCTAAACACTGGCTCCAGATCGTGTTTTTGCATTTAGCAGCCCCTCCACGACAAGCTGAGCATTGTCAAAAAACACTGCTTTCTAAAGTGAAACTTACAATATGGAAACTATAGAATTCGACACTTCTGTGGTTTGAGCCAGAAGAGGGATTTTAAGATCGGGATATCTCGGCCTCTGCTGCATCGATTTTGACCTTTAATTTTTTAATCTGTCCATCTGAGTCCCTCCAGTGTAAGACAGTGCAATACTAAACTGCTGCAGTACACTTTTAAATCTCTAAATCTTTAAACTTGCCACAATCAATGCTATGATATCAGTTAGCTTGATCATGAAGGATAAGGCTGGTGATATTGTATTTTCTTTTCTTTTACTGTCAAACATTCCCCAAAAAGACTAAAACTACCACAGAATTTATCTCACTAGGAAGTAAACAAGCTAATCTCTCAGTGCCACTGAGCTCCATTGTTGTCCAAAAACTATTGAAAACACATCAATCTGCCACATTGAATGACATGTTCCTTTATAGCAATAAAGATGAGCACTGTACTTTTTTTGGAGTCAGTCCCACAAACACTGCCCTGCTGATGTAAACACTCAATAGAGCACCAATTATGTGTTAATCTGCAGCTAAAAGTAGTTCCGAAAAATGGTATATTTACTCCTGTTGGTGGCCAGCTATTTTAGGAAATGATTAAGCTTTTAAAACAAAATGAAACTACATTTTACAGTTCATGTTTACAGTACAGATTATTGGGCATGAATGCCTCAGACAGGTTGGAAAGTACTCAGAGATAGATGAATGGATTATTGTTTTTTTCGTGGGATTTGATAACAATAAGAAAAATACAGAATAACACCAGAATTATCCTTTAAACTTAGACACACATAACAGACCAGTCAATTAAAGAGACAGGAGTCGTGTCTGAGAAAGAGCCTTTTATTCAGCACTGTTTTTATTCCAATGTTTTCAAAGGAGAGCGTAAGGAGAAGTTTGTTTGAGAGTCAGTTGAAGGCAACGGGGGAAGCAATGAGGATAACATGTACAAGATATTTTTTTGTCTTTCATTTTTACATTTTTCGAGCAACAAATGTTCAGAATGGGAAAGTACACGCAAGCAGGTTACTGCTTGTATTTTCAGAAGGTGAGCATTTACTGCCATATTACTGTCGACCGGGGAGAAGCACCACGATCATACAGCTTTGACCCTATTTTTTTTTTCATCTCATAGTAGTGTAGAGTTTCTTACATCAGAAATCATCTTTTTAAAGAAAAACAAAAGCAAAGCAAAGAATAAAACTCACATATTTTTCACTTTTGGCCCTGGATGTTTATAATTTACAAATCTTACAACCTTTAAAATACATGCTGTCAGTGTCATGTGATTTCAATTACCACCAAATTCCAATGAAGTACTGCTGTTTTTTTTACGTACCTCACACATGATTGTTGTATTTATTTTGCACAAGGCAAGACTTGAGATCCAAATTGCCTGGCATGTACACTGTTAAGCTGTTATATAACCAAAAGGCCAAAATCAGGCTAATCCTCAAACGCTGCTTTTGAAGAGCTTTACAGTAGCGTTGTAACCAAAGAAAGACTTTAAGTCTTTTTAAAAGGAAAAAGAGAAAAGGTAAGGGAAAGTGGTGAGTCATCTAAGATCTGTCTAGAATGTCAAAGGCAGAAGAATGTACAAAATAAATGCACTAAGCCTGCATTCATTTGTTTCAAGCACATTGTAAACCAACTATTTCGAGGAGGAGCTAGTAGTTTTCGTACTCTGAATCTCAAAAATGGAGCTTCACAACTGAACAGCGCTCATCATGTTGAGAAAAAGAAACACCAGAACAGAAGCAATGACAAATAAAGATGAAGCAAAAGCACAATGTTTCTTTGCAGATCAGGAAGAGAAATGCTGCATGTGGGAGACAAACGGGCAGAAGTCCTATTTAGCCAGCTCCTGAGCGTGGCTTTTGTTCTGCTTCGTCCACTCTGCTGAACAAAGGGGGCTTTACCTGCAAACCCCATGACACCAGCAGACTCCGGCAGAACCATGAGGTAGATCACTGGTCAAACTGACCACAAGAGAAAAAAAAACCCTCCTAAAAGATGTCCATTGGGTGTAAAACTTGTAATTTCATAAAAGTACAGCTCTTTTTTTTCATGTCATGTCTTGAGGATAAAAAAAAAAGGATAGAGGGAAAGTAAGGAGTTACCTTGCTCTGAGTTTGTCACCGTTCTTTTTTCTCAGTATTGCCGTGGGACTCTCATTGTCTTTATTGCTACCAGAAGACTAGATAGCGAAACACTCAATGGAAATCTCCATGATTTCACACACACATATTTGATCAGTCAGATAGAAATAAGACACCTGATCAAGTTTGATGAGAAAATGTTGGAGAATGTTTGATGTGACGTAAGGAAGGCACCGTTTCCAATAATAAATTTATTAATTTCCTAATGAAATGGTCACCTGTATCAGCTGTCTAGTGCAGTTGAACATTAATTGATTTTGTGAGATATTCTGCGGCGACTTTGAAAACCAAAATGAGGATATTCTGAAACTTCAGTGCAAACAGGGTTTTGTAAGTTTTTTTTATCATATATCACAAATAAAGAAACTATAAAATCATAGAAACCTCGGAGGGAGGGGGGGGACTATCTCAATCTCATGCATTTTAATATCACATCATACTGGGGGAGGAGCGGTGAGGGGAGGTGAGGTGGAGGGGAGGGGGAGGGGGTCCTCTGGCATTTGTTTGAGAATCCTTGAAAAAGAGAAAAAGAAGAGCATGTTGTTTCTTAACAAAAATAATTCTTGTTTTTTTTTTCTGTGATTAGCCAACTGCTTGAGTCCATTTACACTGTCCTCATTTTCCACCACAAACGACTGGGCTGTGCAAAAAAAGTTCACGTATCTGGTCCAATCAGAGAAGGCGGCGACTGTTACCACTGTGATGTCATCGGCAAAGTCCCACCTGCCCTCTGGCTCACAGAGCGGGAATCTGTCTGAAAAATAAAGAGACAGAAAACAGAAGCATTTAAGTATAAAGCAACGACTCTGACTGTCCCTTCACATATCTCTAGAACCGTTTGTCCAATCTACTTCACACCTGATGGGTGTTTGGGGATGTAAGAACGTGCAGTATTGAAGTTGGTAGAGGTTGGATACACGACATGTTCAGTATTGAACTTTGAATAAACAAGCGAGCACGGTTCTGTGCACGGCAGGGGTGGGGCTTCAGGGCTCTGCAGAGAGTTGAGCGTGTCTCGTTGAAGTTGTTTCGTGATCTTAGGCTGCCAAATTCACACACGTCCAGGGACGGCAGATGAAAACTAGCCTCCTGGCTTATTCTAGCATGTTTCAAGTTATGATTACAATACACACTGTCACTGAGAAATAAATACATTTACAAAGTGCTTTACAAAACTGAATAAAAGACAAAGCAATAAAACAAGATGAAAGCAGCACAAATAGAATGCACCTAACAGAGTAAACACACACAATAATAAAGCAATTAAAATCACCCAAAGGCAGTTTTAACAAGCAGGTTTTCAGTAATGACTTGAAAGGTGACACTGAGTTTGAAGCCATGATCTCCTCAAGCAGGTCACTCCAAAGTCAAGGAGCTCTCACTGCAAAGACTCTGTCACCTCTGTGAATTAATCTAGACCTCGGAACAACAAGAAAAGATGCATCTGAGGATCTCAGGAAGCCAGGATTGGTGTGATGGGGTCATGTTTTCTAGTCCAAGTCAAGATCCTGGCAGCAGAGTTTTGGATGAGCTGGAGGCACGAGAGGGATTTTTTACTGATGCCAGGGAGCAAGGAATTGCAATAATTTTAATGACTGGTTATGAATAACAGTTTCCAGATGTTTGTTGGAAAGGAATGATCTGATTCTCAAGATATTTCTGAGATGGTGGAAGCCGGATTGAGCCACTGAATTCACATGTTTGTCTAAACTGAGGGTTTGATCAAAAATGACACCAAGATTGCTGCAATGTGAAGTTACTGAGTGGGACAGAGAACAAAGACTGTTTGATATTTGAATGTTAGCACTATCTATGCATTACCTATGATCAATATCTCTGTCTTATCAGCATTAAGCTAATGAACTCCTCCCTCTTCTTTATAATCATTGTGGTTATGGCAACACAAGCGACAAAAGGCCTAGACCCACCAAGCCAATGTCAATGTTGGGCCATGATTGAGCGTCTGTCGCCCTATTTTCCTGCACCATTGGCTCTTATCGGCCCTTGAGCCTGTTAATGAATGAAATCGCTCTGATTGGAAGTCCAGCTCAGTGCACAAGAAGAGAAACGGAAGTGAGGAAAGTAAACAAATGGCTAAAAGTCTAGAGGGAGTGAGACCAAAACAAACTTATTAACTAACTAACTAGCTAACTACCATCATGACGGTCTTCCACGTTTCCCTTTTTGAATGTACATTGCAGAATACTGCCATCTGCTGCTGTGGAGTTATGATGCGTTCAGATGGGGTCGTGTTCACAGTGTTCACAAGAAGAGTCCATATAAACGCCCCCCTCTTGTGGTATTCACAACCTCGTAAGTGGAATTTTATGAGAGCTCCGAGTTCACGACTTCATGTACTCGAATTCCCATGTCAGATACGAGCTAAAGAGTTACATGTGAATGCAGCATTATTTACTCTTATACAGCTGCAGAACACAAATGCTGGTTGGCCGTTGGCTAAAGTCTTTGCGGTGTATTCATGTGCAATTTTTTTGCCAATATACATGCGATGTGAGGCGATGCAACAGTCGGCTCTCATCGGCGCTAGCTCTGATGTCGGTTTGGTGTGTCTGAACCATAACATGTCAATATGAAAATGAATACTTCAGCAAAGTGTATGTCA
The DNA here is from genome assembly GCF_041903045.1 of Epinephelus lanceolatus. Lineage (NCBI taxonomy): Eukaryota > Metazoa > Chordata > Actinopteri > Perciformes > Serranidae > Epinephelus > Epinephelus lanceolatus. Next base: position 19,056,894 of record NC_135735.1, read on the forward strand.
CAGGTGTGTCTGACTGTGAGTTGTGGTGTGTTGAGTGTGTTTTTCAGGGGTGACTTTAGTGATTTGGGGGCTTCGTGCAAACGCTATCTTGCTTTCCTTCCTGTGCATCCTCGAGTTGAAGGGGAAATTACTTGTGACTAAAGAAAGTGCAGTGTCAAGTGTGAAGTTGTTTGTATGAGCGATTCTTGAAAATGCTGCAAGCAATATCACAGGTCAAGCAACCAGCCCACTGCACAAAGTGACATAAAAACAATGAACTAATATGAACAGCAACATTAGGATCTCATTATCTTTGACCTACACAGGCACCCTGTATAAAGATTTCATAAACTGTGGCTTTTTACAGACTGTTAACCCTTAAATTCTTCTTGTTAATGTCTTATAACTGATCTATAAAGCTTTAGTTATTGATTAACTAACCATTTATAAAGCAAATACTAACAACAAATACTAATAACATAAACCTTTGGTGTCTTTGTATTAGGTTTTAACATAACTACCATGCAGGAGTAAAACTGCTGACATAAACAGTTTGCTGGCATTCACGTCAGACGACTCACACACCTGTGATTACTTGCTGAGTTGACTGTAAGGAGACGAGTTGTTGGAAGAATCCACTTGTTGCGGTGTGCCGTTTTCCTGAAAAGCAAAACAGGCTTTCTCATTCAGAGCGTGATAATAACTGTCTTCACTGTATTTGCACTGAGATAATTGATAGTTTTACAGGATGAACACTTCAAAAACAACTCAAGGCTGTAAAGGTAAGAGATGACTGAAGTGGCATGGGCTGTTGTAATATCATGCAGACACCGGGTAGAAGGTTAATGAAGCGTCAAATGAGACAAAGATGCAATTAACTTACAGGTGCTGCCTGCATGGGAGGATACTGAGGCATGTAAGCCTGCTGGACACCAGGGTTGGCTGAAATATACTGCAAGATAAGAGAAATAAAATTAAATGATTCAGTCTCATATTACATTTTGTCAGACCTGATAACTGTGTTACTTGCTAATCATCTTACAAATAAAACATAAGACAGGAGAAAACATGAAAAAGAAATACAACACAAAGAATCACATGTTTACACCAGGCACACAGAGATAACAAATTCCTGGAGAGGCTTCGGGGGAGATGTAAGAGCAGATTAGTTTCACATGCAAATGAGTAAAAATTTGTTTGAAGTTTACCGTACTCTAAAAAAAAAACAAAAACAAAAAAAAAAACAGAATATGAAAGGTAAATAAGGACAATAAGGAAGAAATAGAGACATTTTACTTAAAACTAGAGCCCTGAAATCATTATGGGTACTTCAATTTCAGTCTCACCTAAACCTCATAACAAAGTCTTTTCACTTAAATGAGACCAGTAAACCTGCCTGTTTCTATAACTATTGCAAATCTATCTGAATGTAACCGTGCACACAAAGATCTTTGAAAATCTTTTATCTTTGAAACATTTTTGTAATTTAACAGTCTCTCTTCGTTCATCAGTAAAAATGACCCTTTTTAAACCTTGCATTAAAATTTGTTTTGGATGATTGGATTGTGATCGCATAGTGCTTGACCACATGAAAGTACAGGTGTAAATGCAGCCAAAACACACTGAGGAGAGATTGTGATCTGATTGGCCTAACCACCACTAGAGGCTTTCGGCGACGCATTGTGACCACACTGAACACAAGTGTAAAGGCCCTGACACACAGAGCCAACAAGTCAGCCATCAGTCAAAGTTGGGCTGTTGCTGAGCATCTGCTGTGCTCATCGGTGCAGTGTGCCCAACACCATTGGCCTTCGTCAACATGTTGAATCGACGTTGGCGACAGCAAAGCCAGTCGGTAAATGAAATCGCTCTAGACCGTTTTTCTTTTGCCATTTTGAAACATTTCGTGCTGGTTTGTGTTATTCACTGGTGCATGGAAAATATGCTTTGTTCTTTCAATGCCGAATTGTGTTGTTAATGTGCTAACTGGCTAACTAGCGTCAAAACAGTCTTCTTGTTTCTGTTTTTGAATGACGAACACACACTACCACGCTCTGCTGGTGTGGAGAGTTATTTCCACTCACACATGCACAGAGCATAAGCACTGATTGACTGTCAGCTGTAGTCTTTGCGGTGTGTTCACGTGCAACCTTTTTTGGCTGAGACACGCTGACGTCAGGCAACGCAGCAGGGGGCCTTCGTCGCTGCAAGTTCTCTGAAGTCCGTTTGTTGCATCTGGGTCTTAAATACAATTGCATTTTCAATCCACACACAACTACATGGGCGAAAATACCTTAACGTGTGCAACTGTTCTAAACCAGCCAGGAAACTGACGCTAAAGCTGTCGGCCTGATGCTAACACTACAACCTCATCTGTATTGTATTTTCATCGGTCGGAGCAGCAAAGATTTTTTAAATATTTGTTTCATTTTTAAGACAACACTGTCTCTGAAAGCACAGAGAATATCATGACGTGCACCCTATCTAATTTTAATTTTTGATAAATATTGAACACGTTTAAAAAAAAAAAATCTTATCATAGTTGTAGACAGGCGGGGGCGGGGCGATCAAATCAGAACAGATCTCACTGGAGACACATTTCAATACCAGGCATAAAATAATCAGGCTAAATCAGATACAGTCTGGATGCCAGACACATTTTAATGCAAGGTGTAAATGAGATTTATGTGTACTCAGTATCATAAATATTACAGTGTCATCTGTTTTGAAAAAAAAAAATAAAATGAATTAATAATACAAGCTTTCACCTCACTAATCTGGGGGTGTTCATGCGAAATATCCCAATTAAATATCTTTCTAGTGAGGCGCTGTTCAGGCATTTTCACAAGTCAAGTGTCAAGTAGAGCACAGGGCGTATAATCACTGTCACACTACAGATTGCATAGACTGAAACTAACATTTTGTCCTAATATTTGTGAGTACTCTGTATTTATTATACTACGCAGGTTTGATCTCATCAATGTTGTGTGATATCCCAGAATTCCACTCACTGCTCCAGTGTTTCCCAGTGACAGCTGGCCCATCTGCTGAGTAATCATGGCCGAGGGGTGCAGTGACATGGAGGGATCCACAGAGGGAGACATCACAGCAGCCTGTAAACACAAAGCAGCTGAGTTTTTAACACATATCACATGATTCTACAAACTAACCACGACAAATTCTTATAAAACACCTGATAAAATAGCACATATAGGCTCCAACAACAGCTCCAGGCCGTGTGAGTTGAGTATAAATATGGCATTGGTGACTGTTTAAAACCCATGAATGTGGGATAGACCAGGAAGATTAGCTGGGGATATATATGTTTTATGGCTTGAGGTTTGAAAAGAAACTAAAATAACACATTTGCAGCAATATGTCTGTGATAATTTGTTACTCTGAGGTAAACTTGAAGTATTACACCCTCCTGGGTTACATTAAGTTGTGAAAATATCTAAAAAGGTGTGACGTTGCCAGCGCTAGTCTGTTTTCAGATGTGGTATATTCCTTTAAACACGACGCCTTTAGGGAATAGACCGTTTCCTAGTAAAAAGTGGGGGAGGGAGCAGATCAGCAGAGACACTTGTTCCACTGGAAACCATCTGTTGGAAGAGTCAAAGAGTCACAAGACTGTCTCTGCTCCAGGCATTTCCTGCTGGATCCAGAGAGAGGGAGGAGGAGGGGGTGGCTGAATGTCTTTTTAGTTGTTCCATTTCTCTTTCATACACACTCCAACACACATATACACTCCTGTAACATGTAAATACACAGTGGCTCTTTCCCAGAACTCGTCTCCACTCTGTCATCTTCCTGCATTTGGGGAAGTTTTTGACGTTGCTAGTTTGATTGTGTCAGCAGAACACATACTTGATTAAAGTAACACTCTGTAGCGGCGCCACACACCCATTTCCTGTACACAGAAAAGGAGGTGGTCTGTGAGTGTATGAGAAAAAAAAAAAAAAGAAGCAAATGCCGTTGTTCTCTTACCGGGTGTTGCATGATATATGGTTGATGTGCCACCCAGGAATGACTCTGTACCTAATGGAGGGTCAGACAGGAAGGGAGAGGCAGAAGGAGAGACAGATGGAAAGAGAGTTATTGACGTGTCTTGAATGAATCTTTTATGTTATGAACAAACTTTACAATTTAAATAAACATTTGGACTGCAACAGCATACACCACATACATCAATCAATGCATTTTAAAGACTATTTCTAATCAGGAACCAATAATTGACTATGACAGTCCCAAAAATATCCACAGCATTTAGTTTTTTAGGACCAGTTTTGAGTGTTTGTATGGCTGAATGGGACACGAGCAAACAGATTGTTTCAGTTTTTCCCCAATGAAGATGTCCTAACCTGCTCCGTGCATCAGTGAACAGGCTATGCAATGTGTTACTTGCTTGAAAATACACTCGCCCTGGCTCTATTTTGGCAAAGTCTTGTGCACCTCCAACTTATTTTCAGAACAACATCGAGCTGTTTGTAGGCTCGCTCGGGGCTCAATAGGCTCCCTGAATGTTGTTGTCGCTGGTATCTCGACAATTTCTTATGCTCCATCCAACAGAGTTTGCTTGCTCACTGTATGTTAAGAGGTGTAAGGAGCTTTTAAACTGCCCCAATGACATCAGCCATTAAAATGGCCCCTAAACTCCACAAATCTGAGGGTATGTCTGTTTTATCAGGAGTTAAATTAACTTCTTCATATCCAGGGCGTGGGCATGTAAAATAATAACACTCACTTAAAGGTCCAGTATGTAGAATTTAGAAATTATATTATATTGCATTTCTGGCAATACATCTAAGTATGTTTTATTTTGTGTATAATCAACTGAAAATAAGAATCATTGTGTTTTTGTTACCTTAGAATGAGCCTACATAGGGAGCAGGTCCTCATCTACAGAGATCGTCATGGTACACTGCCGTGTTTCTACAGTAGCCCAGAACAGACAAACCAACCTCTGGCTCTAGATAGGGCCATTTGAGTTTTCGTGTCTTTGTGACAGCCCTTTGTAGTTAGCAGCCTCATTGTTACAGGATTTTGGAAAAACACAGAATTTGGTATTGGTATTTTTGATTGATGTCAATTGATTTCAATCCATTCATTTTGGAGAGGAAGAGACCTCTGCGGATAATGTGGCTCGTGGCAAAAACCTCCTGAACAATTAACACTGCAATGCCCATTGAGCAAAAGGCAGGACTAGGGAGGATGCTGTGGATGCTGGCTGCACAAATTGTACACCGGAATGAGGGGGAGGAGCTGGAGTGTAAACTGTGAAAGACTGTGACGGCCCGCCACAGTTTCAATATGAACTAAAAATATTTTAACACTTCTCATGATAACATAAATCATGAGAAAACATCCACAACACTCCCTCTTTAGTTCTGACATCAAAATCCATCTCGTTTACCATGCTTCATGGGTGTGACTTTTTGTCATCACCAATTATATCAATACACCCATTGTGTTGATCATTAAATTGCTTACAAGAGCACAAAGATCTTCACAATTCTAGTGTCTTAATTTTGCTCTTAAAGTACATCAGATTGATGCATTTAGCTTAAAAATGTTAATTTTCTTCCAGGGAAGCATTTCCCTGGAACCACCTAGAGGGTCAAAGGTCTGCACACCGCACAGAAAATCCTGCAGGAAACACTGCTGGATGTAGTCGGACTCATTTCTCATACAGCACTGCGTCTAGAAGCAAACTTCTCCATAGTCATGACTGAGATCTGGTAAAACACACTTTCTCCCAGTGAAAGCGTTGCTTGGATGTGACTGCCACATGTAGTCTGACTGATGCCTGGGTGCTTGCACCTTAATTATGTGTGAGTTCAAGTTGGGGGCCTTGAAAAAGCTTCACCTACTCCATCATCTTACTGGGAGACTTCAGTGTTCACACTACCAATGAATAGGCCACCTGGGGATGAGTACCTGAGAGGAGCTGCCTCCGCCATGTGATTGAAAAGGTGAGTCTTTGTTAGATGTCAGTACTAGTTATGGATTAGTGTGAAAACTCCTCAGTCACACATAAGACAGCTCATCCTAAGTGTTCATAGTGCTACAGCCCTTAAGGTGCCAGGGCGATGATCGCCTTTGCAGGTGTTTCATCCAGTGTGAGGCTGTTTCTTTTGGACAAACTGCAGAGAGAACATCTGAGCATTTTATTTAGAACTTATTTCCAACTCTCACAAGCCTGGAAGACCCAAACATGTTGTGTTCATCTGAAGAATTTCTGGTAAAGCGCTTTATTCAGAACCAAGACCCCTCTGATTCATGATGTGCAAATGTATGTCAGGCAACAGATCTTGCCTGTTGTCAGAAGTGTTCCTGATGCACAGAGAGTAATGAATCAAAATTTATGAGTGAAATATTACAAAATAGTAAGCCATAACCCATTTCAGACAAAGCGTGACTCAGAGGAGGTTTTATTTTTGACTACTTCATTCCTGTGAACCACTGAGCTCACTGTCAGATTACATGATTTCTGTTTGACTGAGCTCTTCTAACACTAAACGTTTCAAACAATCATCAGCTGCCACGCGGCGCTGCCAAACTGTGTGGTGGCCCAGGGCAGCTTTAGCACCTATTCTTACATCTATAGCACCTGTACAACCCACACACCAGAAGAGAGGAAGAGAGAGACAGCGATGATTTTTATTCAGGTCTGGCTGGTGGACATGTTTATATCCGTGATCTTTCAGCAGTACCTGGTAAGCAGAGACTGGAGACATGTAGGGAGACATCGCAGGCTGCACGGTCATTATCCTGTTGCTCACTGGATACGGAGAAGGATAGTACCTAGGAAACACAGTACAGTATTTCAAAATAAAGCTTGAGAATTACGACCCTAGTTAAAAGTTAAATGGTGTCATGACCTGTGGTGTAACTTACCCATTCTGTATAGCCGCTGAGGAGGGGTCATAGGTAAGAGTCATTGCACCCTGAAGGTGGGGAGATTGACAAGAATGTGGAGTTACATATTTGTATTTTACTACTCATCCACTCCAGAAGTACTTAACTACCCATGTGCAGAAAGGCCTGCTCCTACAGCCATACAGGCTTTAAATAATTAACTTACTATGAAGTTACAAGAAATCCAGTCTGTGGTGTGTAGAGTGCCAATCCAAGTCTTTGTCTCTTTGTACAGTTTTTGCATAATTCTGTATATTTTACCTGTGTTTGCACCTACTGTGGAAATCTTATCTACTACTTATCAGCTGAACCAAATATGCAACAATAATCAGAACATATGATCATGTTTTCAGTTCTAATGGGTTTTTATGGGAATAATTTTCATTTTGCATTGTCTTTTTTGTTGTACAAATGATCATTTAAGAGTTAATTTTCCATGAAATGGTTCAACAAACTCTGGCATACTATACAGACAATCGAATATCGGAATTAGGGGTGTCACGATAGAGTGGTATTGATGACAATAGCGATATTTAAAATAACAAAATATTGATATCCCCTTAAAAATCCACATAAAAATACAAATAATATGGACTAATTCGGCTGGCTGTGGCTCAGAGGTAGAGGGGGTCGACCACTAATCAGATGATCAGCGGTACGATCCCCGCCTCCTCCAGTCTGCATGTCAAAGTATCCTTGAGCAAAATACTGGACCCCAAATTACTCATTTTGGCTGTTCCATCTGTGTGTGAGTGTGTTAAAAACTGAGTAGCAGGTGGCACCCTGTATGGTAGCCTCTCAGCCACCAGTGTGTGAATGTGTGTGTGAATGGGTGAATGTGACTCGTAGTGTAAAAAGCGCTTCCGGTAGTCAGATGACTAGAAAGGCGCTACAAAATATATAAGTGCAGGTCCATTTACCATAATATTGTGGATATAATCCGTCGCCTCTAAAGTCATTTCAGTCTTTGTCTGTCATTTCCTTTTTTTTTCTGTCCACACACACACACACACACACACACACACACCTGACACGATGTAGTGACACAGTAACAAGCTAGTCAGCTAGCTACGACGACAGTTTGTGGATACTGCGGCCACACAAAATCATGAAGAGGGAGATGACAGACAAACACAAGACACGCTTCCCTGACCTGAAAACAGTTAGCTTGCCAGTGGGATTTTCTTTATAATGTATTTTCAATAGATATCGTGGTAACATCATTATCATGAATTCTTTTGTGTAGTGAAAATCTGACACCATGCCAGCTCCAATTGGAATAGTTGTGATTTTAATGTGTCTAACTTTAGCTCGAAGACCTGGAAAAGAAGGCAAGATGGACTACTTAATACGTAGACACTTACTTCTCCAGTATTATATAAATGTTCTGCCAGTTTTGTGGACAATGAAAGTCTGAAGATTTGATTGTGGAAGGACTTTTTTATAGAACTATATTAAAAAGATATATACACAGCATGGTTCTGGTTTATGTTTATTTATGGTGTCTTGTAAGCCCATGCAGACTGTATGCATGACACAGTAATAAAAACTTTATTCATTCATTCATTCTCATCAAACATGGGGGCAAAAGGTTAAAATACATGTAAGATGATATACAGGTACATACTAGTCTGAGATCCCCCGTCTGTCCGTTGGGGACGAACCCGCTGTGAGCGTGTTTCTTCCTTTGACTATCTGCAAACTTACACAGCAGGGGCTGAGAGGGAGCTGGGGACAGAGCACAAAAGACATGACATATTAACACACAGCAATCAATCATCAGTGCCTCCACAGTTTTCATGCGAGGGAATGTTTATAGAAAGGATAAATTCTTTCCTACCCAGAGCTCCAGAAGCTATCTTGATAAACTTCCCGTTGAAGTGGGAGATGACGGCATTACACTGCTCTGTTGTGTCCATCCTGACAGGGGAGAACATAAAACAATGACTCATCAATAAATCATACAGAGATGATCTACAGCAACATTTTCAACACAAAGTGGTATTGTAAAGTGTGACGCATACTGGGGTTAATCTCGGTCCCCTTCATAGAAAGACTGAAAATGATTGTCACTCCTCATTTTAATGCTGGTTCACATTCTGTACAGCTGTGAGCAACAAACACAGCAGACTTATTATACAAATATGCTTAGCTTTGTGTATATAAAACAAATTCACCTTGTCCTGAAAGGCGTTTTTTTTGCAGCGTAAGCGATGTTATCTCCTACATAGGAGATGTTATCTCCCACGATAAACTTTGAGGCTTAATCTTGCTTTCCCTTGCTCACTGGCTCGCTGAGTAGACTTGCGTATGTGCGCTCCTGGGAACCTAGACGTTGTGGGCGGGTGGTTTTTGTGCATATGAAATAAAATCCTGCCAGCCCCACTGCACAGTTCCATTATGTTGTACTGTAGACATTTGTGTTTAGTTAACTGAGAATGCAAAACCTTGTCTTTATGCTGCATTTGGCTGAACTTGCAATGCCCTCTGTATCATGCACTAAGCGCTTCATTCTGCTCGGATTTCTCGTTTCAAAACAGCCTCATTAAGCTGAAAAGTTTAGATAATATCTCCTAAGTAGGGGATAAAACCATTTTTTCACCTTGCCTCTCAGGACTTGTATGAATGGAAATAGCAGCTTATAATCTTAGATTCCCTTCACAACAATACCAGGTCTGGCAACTGTATTACAATTTAAGATTCTGTAAGAAATTTATTTAGAAGATCGTGCTGGATTGCAAAAGTCAACAAAAAACAGACACGAGTTTGGACATGACTGACTCCAGTTAATAGGTTTGACTGTCGAGTTCAAAGATGCAAGAGTGAACTCAATCTTGGTTGCCTTGAGTTACAAAAAATACATATATAATGTCAGAAACAGACCATAACAGGGAGTAATTTGTTGCAAATGCTCACATCTGAATATTCTTTTGTGGTCAATTGCAATTATTGTGCTTACACAGCATCATTTCTGAGCACTCCCAAGTGCTGTATCATAGGCAACTGGACTCGCTTCAGTTTCTTGAAGACATTTCACCTCTCATGCAAGAGGGTTCTTGTGAGTGAGCCTCTTGGATGAGAGGTGAACACGTCTTCAAGAAACTCAAGCGAGTCCAGTTGCCTACGATGCACCACTCCGGACTACCATGACCTGGCTGACTGACAACCTTCACCAACACTGCTGACCGCTACATACAAACTGAATGGTAATTTGGTGTTAGTTCACCAACATCAAAGCTGAGAGTCTTTTTTAGTTTCAAGGCAGTTCAGCAGAGATGAAATTAGTTTTGTCAATGTTCTGTGACCGACCTGGCGAAGCCCACGCCTCGGCTGTTGCCACTGTAGTCTCGGAGGATCCGTGTGGAGACGACCTGGCCGAAGGGCTGCAGCATGTTCTCCAACTCCTTCTCATCCACAGAGAGAGGCAAGTTGGAAATGTACAGATTTGTGGGGTCCTGCTCCTGTTGCTGCTTATAGAGAAGAAGATGGAAGAGACGTACAGTGAATGACTTGTACGACATTTTGCAAGTCACATGCTATAATGAAAGAATAATTTCTCTTTAATCATGCATATATTTAGAGAGCCAGAGATAGAGGCAGTGCTGTGCTACTTCTTTACTGACAAATGTAAGACTGACATGTTTTTCTCTCTGCTGTGTGAATCTGTGTGGATCCAGGTTTGAGACATGAGTATGGTTAAGGGTCAGAAGATGTTCGGTTAAACAAACATTAATAAACTCTCCTGCACACACACGCACACCTACACACTGAAACACACTTCATCTGTACTGTGCAGCAGCTCAGCGCCTCTATAGTCTTCCCTAGAAACAGCAGGAGAGCAGCGTAGCCTAGCTACCACAACACACAAACTGTGTTCTGCCGTGTTTGTTTCAAACAGAGCAGCTACATGCAGCTCTCCAGAGAGCAACCCTTCATCAGTGAACTCTTACCCATGACTTTAAGCACAGCAACACAGACCGGGCTGGGAGAAGGGAAGGGACTGAAAGAAATTAAATGATCCAGACAATTTCTGCTACTTCACGACGAGACAAATAACAGATGCGGAGCAGAAACACCCTGTTTGTCATCTAAAAATATTTTTTGAAAAATGAAAAACTGGTTACTTTGAATTAGTCACAGAAGATCAAGAATGGCTCAAAGCAGCAGTACTGTTGCCATAGTGCCTCTCTGCAGAAATGCCTACATCAGTATGCATGAATGATGATTGTTAACCACTCAGCGACACAGTAATACTACTGTTAAAAGAATCTGTACAATCTGTGTAGTACAATGGTGCGTTAGTGTGTGGGCTGGTGGTCCGGTGTGTTACGTGTCGCGCTGACTGACAGGTTATTTGGCAGAGAGGGACGTGACATCTGGTGTCTACAGTGAAAGTAAATGGGGTCACAGGAAGAACAGCTTGTCAGCTGAGGTCATGTGACCGTCTAATGTCACTCTCCAACACACACTGGACACATGCGCGCATTAAAGAAGCACAACCCCGCAGAGATGTTAGCAAGCAAGACAAATATGCACACACACATGCTCACACACATGCCTGCACCAAACTCACCTTGGCCATCTGGGCCTGTATGCCGCTGGTTTTCAGAGCATGTACTGCCTTTAAAGCAGCCGCCGGGCTGTCAAAGTCCACAAAGCCGTAACCTGTAGTTGGTGGAACAGTGTTTATATGAACAGTTGCTACAACATAACATAAGCATCGACTGTGCTGAACATTTTGTACTATCACTGATACTGAGGGCTGGGATATTTATAATGATTTTTATTCTTTGGTACTGTAAACATATCAAAATATCTTTGCATCATCAGTCATTATGCGAAGTTTTATTTCTGAATTTACACTACAAAATGATTTTTTAAAATCTGATTTCTCTCAGATTGTTTTCTGAAATATTTTCAAGGAACAGTTGAACATTTTGGGAACTCCTTTTCTACTTTCTTCCTAAGACTTCGATGATAAAATTGATACCACTCTCACGCCTGTATGGTAAATATGAACTGGAGGCAGCAGCCGGTTAGCTAATGAAAAGTTGCAGTATTACAGGTGACTACTTCCTGGCTGGGCGCAGCAACTTCCTGGAGCTTTGAACACAAAATGTCAGACTATCCCTTTAAGAACCAGACCAGCACTTTGTTTTACGACAACACACATACTTTGCATCCCTTAACATTATTTTCCAAAGCATACTGAGGTGTTCCTGATTTTTAAACGTGTTTTCCCACCACCTAGTCACTCACTGGTGTCCATTCATTTCCATACAGTGTAAATATCTATTTGTAGAGACTCTAAGGTAATCCATTATAATCTGCTTTTGTTTCAGTCAAACTTCTGTTTTCATTACATTGTAATGCAGGGCAGATTTTGCACTTTCAGCCGCGATGTCACTCAACAACAGAACAAATTGGGACAAAAATAAAAGCAGACACAGTCGCTGTTTGTGTTCTCACGGTGATGGATTACCCGACTCAAGCAAAAATATCAGTTCACCACAAATGGATTGTCATGCATTATGGAAATGAATGAGAACCAGGAGCTGCCTGGAAGGTATGGAAATTCATTCAAAAATCTAAAATAACATAGTATGTTTCCATATCTTACAAGTGTGCAGTCATACAGTATACAATACAGTGCAAAAACACTGGTGTGACACTTTATGAAAGTCAGCTAAGAACAATTTACTTTGATGCTTCAAATACAGAGTGAGTCTCTGTGATATGTGAGAGGATTTAAGCTACATGGTTAAATATATTTTTTCTAATTGTGCAGCCCTGATATGTGATGGATGGTAAGTTGACAAGCTTACTGACCTTTACATTTGTTGGTTGTCTTGTCCAGGATTGCCTTTGCCGACTGAATCTTGCCATACCTGTGCACATATCAACATGTAGATTACTGACAAATAACTCAACAAGTGAGGCTGGTGATAGTATTTTATTATAAATATCTCTTAATCGCCTGGGATTTCTCATTTTGTATTGTTAATGTCAAATTTTAATCCGTTTCTTTAGGAATATATATGTAGTACCTTCACTCATAATGACAGTCTAACACAAGAAGAAAAGAACAATTTATGACAATAATAAAAACTGGTGTTATTTCATATGCTACATCACTACTCTCTCCTACACGTTTCCAAACACCAGAAATCCAAATATCAACATTTCAGGTTTTGCTTTATCTCTGACTTTATGCTCAAGTTGAACTGTGGCCCAAGCCGTGAGCTGCTATCTGAGCGCACACAACATACAGACTGAATGCCTAGCTTACATCACCATTCAGACCTTGTTGCTATGAAAAGCGCTTTCATTTCTGCTTTGTGCCGGCAAACACCATTGGGAACATGAACAAAACACAAGCAAACAGGACACAAACAGCTGCTGCTGCTGCTGGTTACATGGGTGAATGCCTCTCTCCATATGCTTGTAATTCAGAGGGAAAGAAAGGAGACAAAACTCCACTAATTATGGCATCCACCACACCAACCGCTCGGACTGAAGCCTATGGTATCAAGTGTCCGACGTGTTTGCTGCTTTACATGACTCTGTTTTTTTTTTCCTTTTCTTTTTTTAAGAAAACAATCATTTTTACACTCCGCTTCAAATACCGCAGTTGAGCTATAACTTTTCCATGTGTGTGACTGTTTATAGAGGTATGGTGGTTGGAGCATTTTATGTGTCGGAGTACATTATGGTTAAACCAGTGTGTGTCTTTGAATGCCAACATAGATGATTTTGCACTAAAACTGCATACAGTCAGTACACGTTGGTCACGTTTCAACTTATTTTCTTTATCTGTAGCCTTTTATATGTAAATTAAGTTTATTTTATTTAGGAAATGTTCCCAAAAGTCTCTTATTATGATGGGGAACTTCTCAGAAACGACATTTTGACATTTTGTTTTCTTGCCAAGAGACAGATGAGAAGGTTGATACCACCCTCATATCTATAGTGCAAATATGAAGCTATTGCCCTCAGCTGGTTAGCTTAGCTTAGCACAAAGACTGGAAACAGAGGGAAAGAGTTAGCATGGCTCTGTCCAAGGGTAACAGAACACTCCTAACACCAGCAGCCCCTTTAAACTCACCAACTAAAAAGACTGAGGTAAAAAAATTACATATTGCTGTTTCAGCCCTGATCACACAGAAATTGTTTTAGCAACCTGAAGAGGATTTTCGTAATTGCTGTTAATGAGAATTAAGCCTTTCGCTTGCTGAAACTGGCGGTAGCGGTTGCTGGATAGCCAGAGCTATACGACTTTACGGACCGCAGTTACTCCGATCTCAGTACAAATCAGCTACTAATTATTGTAAAATAAATAAAATTAAAAAGTAAATAAATAAATAAACGGTAAATTGGATACACAGGAAGGTTAGGGCAGTGGTTTCCAATGGTGGGTCGTGGTCCAAAAGTGGGTCGCAGGTGACTCGTGAGCATGTCAAGTTTGTAAAAAACACACTTTATTTTGAAGTACAGTGAATTTTGAAGTGCTGTTTCCTGCTGTAGAGTGAGTGAATAACAGACAGCTATTGAACAGAGACAGCAAAGTAGCTGGACAACATGGACAAACGCAAGTATGATGTTGAATATATCAAACTTTGTGGACCTTGAACAAATAACTAAGGGCAAATCTGGACCCCAAGGCATGACCAGCTGGGAACCACTGGGTTAGGGTAATGAGGTGATGGGGTGGTTAACTGGCAACAATAAGAAGGTGCAGCAAGCATTCTGTTTTTCTTTACTAGTGGCATTCAATTAAAATAAAAAAGGCAGTGCAGTTCGCCTCATGTTTTGTAACCTGCAAAACACTTTCTGTGTGATAGAGGCCTAAAAGGAGTTTGCTGTTTTCCACTGTTCCACAGTTAATCATCTCTGGGCATCGATCTTCTCATCTAACTTGGACAAGAGTATTTCCCAAAATTCCACATGTCCCTTTAAATCAAGAATTTATTTACAAATACTCTGACATTTTGTATTTGCCACTCATTAGATGAGATGATAGATACTACTCTCATATATCTGCAAATGTGAAGCTACCCCCTCATCTGGTTATCTTAGCTTAGCACAAAGACTGGAAACAGGGAGTAACAGCTAGCATGGCTCTATGACCTTATATAGTGCCAGTGCTTGGTTTGTCCTTTCTGGGCTCCTGTAAAAAAAACGATGGGGGACTCTGTTGAAGAGGACCCGCTCTGTATGTAGATATAAACGACTCATTCTAAGGTAACAAAAACAGAACAGTTTTTTTCCCCAGGAGGTTATAAACTAATGAAAACATACTTATGATTATTATATACCATTTCTGCCCCTAAATCTGACACACTGGGCCTTTAAATTAAGAATTTATTTACAGTAAAACGTCACTTAATAGATACATAAACTTAATTGCGCAACTAAAATTTCACAGCAAGTTATTTTTGAACAGAATGTGTCCGTGGTCAGGGAGAGACCTTCCTTAAATCAGACTGGAATGACATCGGTATGCAATATCTGAAAACCCACTTCAGGCCCCATTTTTCAGCAAACAAGCATATCAATGACAAAACACTGGTGTGCACAAACATTAGCATACTTGCTACATTCCCACTGTACATGTGTGTGTACTCACTGGTGACAGAGTTTGACCAGGTCCAGGTCTGTAGTCGCAGGAGGCAGGCCGCGGATATACAGGTTGGTTTTGCTGAGCTGCTCCAGGCCTGTGCTGCTGCTGTTGCTGCTGCTGCTGGGACTGGCCGGAGTCATGGGGTAGGACTGAACACAGGAAAGCCACTGTTAGGACGTTTATGGGAGCTAGATAATCTAGTTTAGACCCAGGTCAACAGTGATCACAAGAGCATCTCATCATCCGTGCAAAAACGAAAATGCAGAAACACACAGAGGGCACGAACGGATTTCGTGTGCATGCTGCATTAACAGACGCTCTTGTTCTCTTCTCAAGGTGATAAGAACTGCTCGTCTTTGATCCACAGAGCATCAAACACAGCTTAAGGTCTTCTACATTGTGACATTCCTGACACAACATCAGGGTCCAGCTGTGCAAGTAGATTTACTGAAGTACAGTCCTTGAGTGCGATACAAAGGTACCTGTACTTTACTTGTGCAACATAATACTTCTACTCCGCTATATTTCTGTCAAACTCACATGAAAAACATAGCCTATGAGGTCATAAAATTTGATGCATTAATTCACTAATACACTACACTACTGGGTAGTGTATTAGTGTATTAATTCACTAATACACTACCCAGTAGCGTACAAAGGGCCTCAAATTAGCTACAATTGAAAAATTACAATATTAAGTAATTACATCTAATGAAATTTCATAAATACTACAGCTCTCTGAATAGTGTTCCTGCATTGTGAATACTTTCACCTTACATTTTGTGGGTAATACTTCCTGAAAGCTACAGCTGGTTCATGTGATAAAAATAACTTTTTATCATATTGGCTGAATCTGTCACTATTTTCACACAGAGATGACGCAGCTCATCTGTGACAAAAAACATGTTCCTCTGCCTCCTCGTATCGCTGATAATGGCATTACCGCATGTAAAAACTACCACCAGTCACATCTTTTAGTGTACTGTTTAGCTTTAGAATGAGAATGTTTGTGACTCGACAGCCATGTTAAAAACAGTTGAGCAGCAGTTAAGCAGGTAAACATTTCATTTTCTGTAATCACTTATCCTGTTAGGGGTCGTGGAGGGGGCTGGAGCCTATCCCGGCTGACATTGGGCAAGAGGCGGGGTACGCCCTGGACAGGACGCCAGACTATCACAGGGCTGACACATAGAGACAGACAACCATTCACATCTATGGCCAATTGACCTATGGCTAAGTCCAGCTCTCTGCGATGAACCAATCACAGTGTGTATAGCCATTCCCATACGCTCTGACATTCTCTGCCTGGACGTCCATTGAAATGCATTACAGAAAGTCAGTTTTGTTCAGTTTTATGAGCGTTTTCAGAGATTTGAAGTCTAGAAGTGGTCAGACAGTGTGCATGGGGTACATGCAACTCCGACACAAGTTGGAGAGGCTGGGCGACGGGGCGTATTTTTTATCCTTTCCAAAACCACATCTCAACCTTGAAAGGTGTCTCCTTTAGATAAAGTTGTGTGGTAACGTTAGACCACAACATCAACTCAACGTGAATAAGATTAACATTGATGTCTACATCTGTTCTAAGGTAAGTCAACACTGTGTTTGAGGCAACTTTGCTGGAAAAAAATATAAAGTTATCTTTAACATCTCTAGCTAATGTTAGCTAAAGTTAGCCTAACGTTAGCTCCTAGCTGCATTGTTCATCATGTCACCTTGTTTGCTGGGAGTTCATTAGCCTATTTTGTTCTAGTTTTGTACTTTGGTGATCGTACATCATTGTTAGCTGTTGTCCAAAGGGCTCTAGTTAAGCTAACGTTAACTTCTGGAGCTTAGCTTCATTAACTTATCTGTAATCGCAGAGATAACAAAGGTTGGCAAACGTTATGCTGAATGATTCAATGTAAATACTGTAGCACCAAACTAACGGAGAGACACTCTTGGTAAAGATGGTAAAAAGGCTGTTATCCTTTTCTCATATTCTGAGACAAAAACCTTAACTTCAGTGGCACTTTAACTTGTTGTCTTTGATGATGACGGCAACGAGATGCGGTTCACAAGCGTACACTGTGACCTGTAAATTTTGGCTTGTAATTTAAGCTTTTCATCAAGCTTCTCAACAATAAAATGATGAATATATCCCTCCAATGCGTAGTTTAGGCCCCTTTGGTTACTTCTCAATGAAATCTGATCGTTATGTCCCCAACAATCATCAACTGTCTCCTGCGAAATGCCGTGTACTGTGACACCTGCCATAGCGCCGGTCACTGAATGTTGATAGTTTGTCTGAGTGAGTGGAGAGGGGCGTGGCTTAGCCATAGGTCAATTAAGAGTCACCAATTAAGCCTAGCCTGCATGTCTTTGGATTGTGGGAGGAAGCCAGAGTATCCACAGAAACCCACACTGACATGGGGAGAACATGCCAGCTCCATATGGAAGGGCTCACCCACCCCGGGGGTTTGAACCAGGAACCCTCTTGCTGTGAGGTCACAATGCTAACCACTGCACTACCAGGCCACCCACATAATTACACTAAAAAAATGCTTCTGAAAACATTTAAGGTAAGAAACAGGCAATGCAGTGACAGAATCATGATTCATATTTAATCAGCACTGCCTAGTCTGACAGTTTGACCACAGTTCACGGGCAGTGATTGACATTACTGACAGACTCCTTAAAAAGGCTCCTCGGCTCTGAGTGGTTCTTTTCCATCAGTTGCGGTGGCTTCTAGCAAATGCCATTAAAAGCACTGCAAGGAGGAGGGACATGATTTTTTTCTGTCTCCTGTAATGCCGTCAGGACAGCTTCACAGTGTCAGCAATTATGACAAAAAGTTATTTTTTAAAAAAGTTACCAACTGCAGCTTTAAGTAGCACTTTAAATTCAAGGTTTTTAATTGTAATGGAGTATTTTTAGAATACAGTATTTCTACTTTTACTTAAGTGAAGGGTAATTCTTCCATCGCTGTGAGGTAGGTTTGACTTTTAAGATCCCAGTTGTTGTAAAAAGGTGATTCTGTCCAAACTCTATGACTTGCAATGGGATTAAATGTGTGTTCATGTCTAACATCCTAGTATAGCGTTTATCAGAGACCTACCGTTTTCTTCATACTCGTGAGCCAAACCACGGAGCGCTGCCCTGCAAAGCATTTCCTTCCCCTTACTCATTCATTAAAATAGCTCCCAGCCACCCCAAACCCTCTCCAGATCAGATCAAAGACAAAGCATGGCAGAATTGCACCATCTGTCCATAACCAAAGGACAATCCAATCCGAGGGCCAAAGCCAGGCACAAACTACAGCCATGCCAGCAAGAATCACTGAGATATTCCTCCATGCTCGTGTGACGAATAACCATTCACAGCAGCTATTTTTCTTTTATAGATAAAGAATCTATGGCTGTGAAAGGAACATCTGTCAGGCCTGTTGTGTCTCCAAGTAGAGGCCTTACATTTCTGTTGCAATTACCACACTAACTTCGTTTGAGGGCCATCGAGGGTTCACATCAGGCTTCTGAGACGCTACGCCTACTCCATTAGAGTGCAGCTACGGTGGTACATTTCACAGGGGTATCATCACACCTTATAGCAGCCTAAACCTGTATTAACGCCCACACTGAAAACTCATTCACTGCTTCCCTGCAGGGATTCATGAGTGGCCGGTTTCAGATTTCTCTTGCCTCAAAGTCACATAAGGTGCCTACTGATGAATAAATATTACAATGTAATCTGAAAAGGTGGATATTTGGGGATCTTACAGGCTGCAGGGCTCAACCCATCTGACACAAGGCTCACATTTCCATCATGAGAGGTTAGAATAACAGCTCGGTGCCTGCTTTCTATTCCCCATCTTCCATCTAAATCGAAAAGGTGTGATGGGAAAGCAAAGGGGCATGGCCTTCAATTACCTTTCCGTTCACCTGGGAGGTCAAAATGACGGATGCAGGCAGCTCAGTTCACTCCAGCACACTGACACACATTACATTACACTGCCTCTGTCTCTTTCTGGATTCACCCTGAATGCATTAATTTATAAAATGGACTACAATAACCGTCATGCATATTGACCAGAGGGGGCGAGTGACTGGGCAAACAAGGGTATATGGACATAATAATCAAAGTCTCGGCTGTAGAGCTATGGATCGAGTCAGCAGCTGGTTTTATCTCCCCATGTAGCCTATCAGAGGATCAGCTTCCCGTCTGACAAGTCAGCTCACAGCAATGCATCTATGTTTTTAAACACAATTTAATTCATTTGGTGTTAAAAGGGTGAGATATAGATGCATTATGAGCCATAGGAGATCCAGAAAGGGCTTTCCAATGTCATTTGTGGCTGCTATTATTCAGCCTGGTTATCCAAACGCTGCCTCAAGTGTGGGGGGAAAAGTAGGCAGAATAAAATAAATAATAATAAAATAAATGTGTGTGTGTGTGTTTTTGGCCTACCTGCTTACGATTGGCTGTCTTCAGTGGGTTGCCTGTGTTTGCAAAGATCATCCTGGAGGTTACAGATGTATTTTATTCCCAAAAAATTTAAAAAAAAATCGCAACGAGGAGCCACTAGAGACGGAATCCAAGCGGGTGTACAGAGCCTATGAAATAGCCACTCGGTTTAAAACATCCGCATACTGAACAGGCTGGTTAACAGTAGAAAAAGAAGCCTCGGTCCCTGCATAGGTACACTGACACATCTATACAGTCAGATGCACACCAGGCGATGGACCAACCCTACGGTCCGGTTCATTGATCTACGACGTCCTGCTGCAGACCGCTCGGCAGTCCCACCTACTACAGACCAAACCATCTCCGCCTCTGCAGGGTGTTTGACATCAAATAAACTGCGTGGCCGCCTCACACAAACTCACACTGGCGCTTTGCTTTGCTTTGACAAAGGCACGTCGAGACGTCTGGTGTCTGCGGATCAATTTATAATCGGACACAAAGTGCTTTTGGGTTTGATTTGCAGGCGCACAATCGCTTGGGCTGAACGCGCGTCGCCTTTCATGTTGTTGTCGTCCGCACATACCAAGCATTCTTCACCCCCACCTCCTCCAACCACACACACACACACACACACACACACCCTCTTCCTCTTCCTACCCTTCCCCCCATCCAACACACTACATGTCAGAGAATCAGGATGCAATGAAATATAAGCAGGGGCTGGCCTGGGCTGGAGGTCACACACACTCTCCCAATAAACTATGAGAGTGAGTGGATTAGAAGAGAAGAATTGAGAGCAAATATTAGGAAATAGCGTGTATTTTAAAAAACTTTACACTCTTTAAATTCAATATGCTGTTTTAAAAGGCAGCCTGTGTCTCCTATAGGCTCCACATAGTACTGCATGTAGATCAGAATCAGCTTTAATGGCAAAGTCACTGTGAACATGTATAAAGGATTTCAGCATTTTTCTCAATGTACACAGAAAAAGGCATGCAGCTAAAACAAGGACAGTACAGCCAAACAGGTTGAACATAACCAAAAATATGACTACTATAAACATAAATGTATATAGATTGAATAATTACACATTTAAAAAGAACTAAATTAAATATGTAAACAAACATTAAACCTCTAAATAAGTACTGACTCCTTTATAAATTAAAAAAATTAGGAGAACTGTTAATATTTTTCACAAGATTGCAAGATTTATCCGCTCATATGCTCTTTTCCAAAAGTGTAAACTAAGCATTTTCACATATGGCACACAAATAACTCATACAACTGACTGCTGGAAAAAGAGGAACTGTAGCTTTATAGCTTCTGGTCAGATGTTTCCTAGTGCTTTTTTAGAATTGGTTTCAAGATGCTTTAAAACAAGCTGACCTCCTTCTACATTTCTGATCTCCCTCGTTTGACCTCCAGGACCTCTGTAGGTTCATCAGACAGGGGCTTAAATAAAGCTTTTAGTTGTTGCCCCCAGATGGACGAACAGCCCCTCTCATTACAGCAGGTCCGCCCCCTCAATAGAATCAATCAGAAGTCATTTCAGCTCTATTCTTTATCCGCTGCCTGTGTGCAGAGTTGTGAGTTGAGGGTCTTTTGCTTGGTAATTCTTATCATATGTGGAGCCGGAGCTAGCACCGAGGACACTGACGTCATGTCTTCTGAATTCTTTCTGGGAAGTGAGGGGTTTTGGCGCCTTGAGGGAGTTAATGTTCCTGTACACTTGATAGACTTGCATTTAAATACATAATAATAATAATAATAATAATAATAATAATGATAATAATGATAATTCAAACAAAATCAGTCAAGGATTTTATATGATAATAACCACGTGACAACATTAAGAAATGCATCAAACTGTGAATCAGTGTTATGTATGTTAAATCAAATATTTTCAGGAATGAAACACAGTCTAGAGTAAGAAATATTTTTTTTGAAGTAAACAGGCCTAAACATATGGTTCAGTTGTCAGTAGTTGATGCTACACATACTCAATGAAGAGGTTCAATACTCAGTCCTATGGAGGCCCTGTATCTCTCCACAGGAAATGTATTCCTGTCTCCGTGTGCAGCGATTTTAAACAGCATTTAGACCTGAAAATTAATATTTACAGAAACCTTTGTTGAGCATAACTAAATTATTAAATCATTAGAAAATAAAACAGAAAAAATATACAAAATGATAATCCTAGTATATCAAAAATCTTTGCTATTACCCTGATTGTATGCATTTTTTGGGGGGAAAATATCAAGCAACAACCTCGGAAGCTCAAAGATGGAGCCAGTGTGTAAGTGCCAAAAACTGCAGTTCCTCTAAAGGCCACTTGGGGTTGGCTCCAAAAGCGAGTCAGTCCCCATAGACCCCCATGTTAAAACGTCCAACTCACCAGCAGAAATAAACGTGTTCACAGCCTGACACAAAGAAACAAAAAACAACAACAGTTAAAATTCACCCCCCTTCAGTTCTTGAAGGGGAAGGGGAAGGGGAAAGGGAGGGGGGGAAAATTAGCCATAGAGACCAAAACCATTTTTGTACCAGGCTGTAAACAGGTTTATTTCTGCTTTAAAGTTGGGCATTTAACATGGGGGTCTATGGGGACTGACTCACTTTTGGAGCATGCCTCAAGTGGCCGGTCGAAGAACTGCAGTTTTGGGTACTATTGTGTTGGCTTCATTTCATTTTTAGCCCTGGAGGTAACTGCTTGGTCACAACAGTCTATGAGACAAATCCAGCCCTTGTTCATCCACAGCTTCACCCTCTTGTGAAAATATGGTCACCTCTGGCTCCAAAGATGGTGATGGCCAAGATGCACATTCACACCTATGGCCAATTTAGAGTCACCAATTACTCACAGGAAGTACGTGCAAACTCAAACCTCCCACTGTGGGTTTGAATAAAGAACCCTCTTGCTGTGAGTCAACACTACTAACCACTGGACCACCACACTGCCATAATTCCAGAATTGCCAAATATGTTTACTGAATAGATGGTAAAGGGATGATAGGAAATGAAAGAAGAGAAGGGGGATGATGTGAAACCATGTGAATCAAACCACAGACGTTCCCTTGTAGTATATGGTATGTGTTAAAACCGCTATTAACATTTTTCATGTTCATTCGCACAGCTACAGATCAGATGCAGCAGAGAAACTTCAGTCTTATGCTACACATATGTGGCCCCAGAGATGTTGGACTTTCTAGGTAGACTACAGGCTTTCGTCTAGGTACACATTTGCCTTTCCCTTTTTTTTATCTAATTAAAACTCATTTTATATTCACATGCGGACACTCGAGGGCACAAAGCAGTGTTTGCCACTAGCAGCCATCCTGCTGGAGATTTATAAAGCGAAGCTAAATCCAAATCCCATCAGGGTGCAGGGAAGCTCTTAAAGCATCAAATTTCTCTCCCTTATTTCCTCTGCTGGGAGGATTAAGGTTTCATGCTGGTGTCGTGTTACAAGCTACTTCTGATGTTCCTTGAAAAGTCCAATCATTCCTATCTGAATGATCAGCTGCAGTGGTCTCTGAGTATATGGATCATTTCCTGTGCTTGTTCAGTTTGTCGGTTATTGATTAATAAATGAGTCAGATCAAATGTATTGTAAGGTGCCTTTTCTGTAACAGGTGAGATTTTGAAAAAGACTTAAATGCAAATGTCACCCATTAAAGCTGCGTATCCTGCATCTGTTTGTACCTTTAACCTGCTGTGCTTCAAATTAATTAAACATCCATGGGTCAATTGATCTGTAGCATTTGGTTTATGTATCTATCTGTCCATTGTTTGTCTGGGTAATTTATCAAAAAGCTGCCTCTCCATTTAAAGCAACAAAATGAGGTAGGTTTCACATTGAACCACTGGGAAGCTATCAACCAATCACACGCAGAGCTGGATTCAATGAGATTACCCTGTCAGCAATAATGACCCAGGAAACAATAAACTCGGTGCACTTTGAAGGAAAAATAATGACAGCTTGTTTCCTGCATTGTCTTGACTCTGATCAAGTCGTTACATCAGATCCTTAAATAATGGATGTGCAATAATCCACCAGAGATTAGATACCTTAGCAGTAATAAATAGATTACTAATATAGGTTAACTCAGACTGGATCTCAAAGGCCGTATAAACTAGTTAAACCCATCACCAAGAAGCACATCCTGGTTACGACTGCTGGGTGCCTGGGAGGTCCTGTGGGTGTGGAGAGGGAGGGACTGAGGAATGTGGAAGAATTATTTGCCCCTTCCTCGTCCGCTGAGGAATTAGGGAATTTCTAAATTCTGAGTTTCGGATCTCTTCATTCCAGCTGACCTGTCTGGCCAGGCGGTGTGGTAATCAGTTACACTGCTGGATGAGTCTGTACAAGTTGTTCTGGATTGGCAGCTGTCTTTGCTGGAACACACGAAGCCAAACAGAAGAGCATTTTCATAAACCCAGTGATGGTGTGGTTTGGCTCCGAGTTTGTGGCTCCTCAGGGAATAATGAAATGCTTGCATGCTGAAATATGAGAAACCACACAAACATCACAGCCATTCTCATTCTTTTTGGTATTCAAAGAGAGAAGCTGTAAATCATATCAGGGCTGGTTTTTTTTTCAATCAAGATGACAGTGATCCATGTGTTAGAAGGCAGGGTCATGGTGCATACTGACATTCAATTTGACATGAAAATGTATTTCTAATAACCTTAAAATATAGACTTAAACATCCCAGTTATGTTAGATTTACCACCAGTCTCCTTAACAATCCATTGACACACTTCTTTAATTTCAAATTGCACTTTATGTGTAGTAGCTATACAGCCTACTGTATGTAAAGACGTTTTCACTTTATACATACAGCTAGTCTTAATGGTAGGTACAAAGATTAAAGCATGTTTTATCAAAATAAGTAAATCAGCAACCATACACCCCACATAAGCATAGAAAAACACCAGAAACTTCCAGATACGAGATTAGGATTATCAAAATGAAATTTTATCAGAAGACCAAACAGCACAGCACTTGCCATTTAAAAGCATTTTAACCTTTTATTAAACATTATCCATGTATAATATCCCAAATGTCCAAACTGCAAACGTTTCACAGCTTAATGAAATGAAACTGTGGGCTTCCTTTAACTTACACATGTAAAAGCTTCTGTTTGTGGAGAACTAGAGAGCACAGAACCAGAGATATAAAATAAGATAAAATAAGACAGGACTTTATTTATCCAGAGGGAAATATTTGTTCAGCAGTTGCAGTACAAAGTTTTAAAGTACACGCAGTGCAAATAAAACAAAAATATATGTAAATATAAAAGAAGATGGTCTATAAGATGCCAAAATCAAATGTACACAGGTAAGGAAATGTAAACCAGTTATATTTTAGATTGTTTTAGATTGTATAAAGTTAATCATCCTTCCTAATTTTAATTTGGAAAGTGTGAATGATTTTGGTATTATCTTACTGTAATTTAGAACAGAATCAGTAGGCTATTACTGCCAAGTAGGTTTTTACATATAAGGAATTTGCTCTGATATTTTGGTGCATAAAAAACGAACAGAAATATAGAACAGAAAAAAATACAATAAATATATATGGATAAATAAAAATACTATTTAAAGATATTTAGCCTGCAACACTGGCTAACAACTGAAAATGAATAAGCTAAGCAGGAATTTAAAATATATATATATTCTGGATGTGCGACGGCTCACAGAATCAAAAAAGAATATGCAGTGTGCAGAGAAAGTAACCTAGACAGGTCCTACTGTATTTTTATAAGTATACTATTTATATGCAGTAAATTGTTAAATGTATGTCACAGCTACATTTATTATTATTATTATTATTATTATTATTATTATTATTATTATTATTATTATTATTATTGTTACTGGCAGAAGTACTGTTAGTCGTAGTATTAGCTGTAGGCCAGTAGCAACAGTAGTAAAAGTATGAAATGTGGTAACTGTGGCGCCCCCTTGTGTCTTGTTTCTGGTTTCTGCAGTTGCCAATCGGGCGCCAACAAAATACGTCATCAGTGCGACGGAAGCAGTTTTTCTGTCTGAGTTAAAAAAAAAAAAAAAAAAAAAAGCAAAGAGACAATTCTGGCTGATTCATTGTAGCCAGGTAGTTTGACTCCGCTGAACATAGAAACACAGACTTTTCTGAACAACCGCAAGATTTGACAACAGGTAAGTGGACTCAGAGCTTCAACACTGTCAGCAACATTCATAAAATACGGTGAGATGGAGTCAGACTTTATAATTTGTTACCGCTTTTGCTGTGCGAGGTGACAGAGGCTTAGCTTTAGATGCTAACAGCAAGCTAACGCTTTCAGTACCGTTGACTGTTAGTTAACGAATCTAGCAATTTCATGTTTCTTTATGCTAAACCTGCCTGTTTTGTGGTTAAAACACGAATAATAAAATCTGAATCCAAGACTAATGTGTGTTTATCCGATTCTTTATCGATGTGTTTGCGTCACTATGGGAAAATTAGCTAACTAAAGCTAACTAGCGATGTGGTTGCTATCATCATTAACTTAACATTATTTATTCGCGTCCCCAGATGCACCAATAAAGTCGTAAATTGAGCTCAACAGCATCAGGCCTTAAAATACACGAAGTATAACATGAGTAAAACACAGACAATGAAACTCTCAGTCATTTAGGTCATAATTTCAACACAGGAATAGGCCAGTCGACCCGTTTTGTTGATGTAACGTTGATGAAACACAAGCTTAAAGCCAAAGCTGAGCTAATGTACATCAGTTATAAGTCACAGGGTCATCTAAAATATGTACCCTTGTAACTATATGCTACCCTTAATATTTGGAGGCAAAAAGCCTATTCGAAGTCAACACACCTGTCAAGTCTATCTGCAGAGAGAAATCCAAGCTAACCCCAGCACATACCCATTTATAGAACACAACCTTAAGATTTATTACGCTACATACACAGTTAGTTTTTATTAAGAAATGTGACTACTTGTGCTATTTGCATTTTGAAAACTCTGCACTTTGTCGTACATGCTTTAAGGATTAGTTATATCTCATATGATAAAGGACTTTGTTAACGTTACTCTCTGATATCTGATAATTATACATGTTGCGGGTCAGCTGTGCAGTTTGAAGACAAACTAATTATTGTTTTTGTTCATCAGATCTTGAAATGGATCGGCTGCTGAGACTTGGAGGAGGAATGCCAGGGCTTGGCCAGGTAACACGAAGTTTGAATTGTCCACAGATAAAGAACATACACAAAGGTTTCTAGTGGTTTCTAACACAAGAAGTAGAAGTAGAAATTAAAGTCCCTTCCAGATTCTTACCCTAGAATTATTCATACCAAAGCCACCCATCTTTAGCCTTCACCTAAATGAAACAATTTTCAACTTTTATATCCTAAATTAACATTTAAACTTAAATGTATCAATGCTTATATGTATAAAATTGTTAAATATTTGGTTTTTAGCACTTAATCTGAGCAGCTGCTGTATTTAAAAGGCCTCATCTGATAAATAAACCCTGCTTTGACTTCTCAGGGCCCTCCAACAGATGCACCAGCTGTGGACACAGCAGAGCAGGTGTACATCTCCTCTCTGGCTCTGCTCAAGGTAATCACACATCATCTGGACCAAACATTTTCTTTTATGCAGTCTGTTTTTGTTTTTTTTTTCACGTTTAAAATAACACTTCCCTCTCGTATATTTGTTTGTCATTAGATGTTGAAGCACGGGCGTGCTGGTGTACCAATGGAGGTGATGGGATTGATGCTGG
Source organism: Epinephelus lanceolatus (assembly GCF_041903045.1). Classification (NCBI taxonomy): domain Eukaryota; kingdom Metazoa; phylum Chordata; class Actinopteri; order Perciformes; family Serranidae; genus Epinephelus; species Epinephelus lanceolatus. The sequence goes on from NC_135735.1 coordinate 19,084,614, forward strand.
GAGAATTTGTTGATGACTACACAGTGCGAGTGATTGATGTGTTTGCCATGCCCCAGTCAGGAACAGTATGTATTTCCCCCTAAAATCAAGATGATGTCCTCATAACATAACTAATTAAGCAGACTTATTGTTGTTTGTTTGTTTATTTGGGTAGTAAATGCCTTGTAGGAAGAAGGCACCATACACACCATACACTTTGCTTTTTGTCACTAAATGACAATTTTTTACCTCACAGGGTGTGAGTGTTGAAGCAGTGGACCCTGTGTTTCAGGCCAAGATGTTAGACATGCTGAAACAGACTGGCAGGTAAAACTTTGAAACATATCTACAGTCACACTATTTAGAAAAATGCATGGTCAGTGTTTGCCTACGTGGACCAAGTTAAGTAACAACTTAAGTGTAAGTGCAGGCCTGAGCAGTTTTATGAAATGTCACTTTGATGATGAAATGACTCTATAAAATCTTTTTTTTTTTAATTGTAACACCTCCTAACCATGCTTTCTGTCCTCCTCCCATGTTGCTCATCAGACCAGAGATGGTGGTGGGATGGTACCACAGTCACCCTGGTTTTGGCTGTTGGTTGTCTGGCGTGGACATCAACACGCAGCAGAGTTTTGAGGCCCTCTCAGAGCGAGCTGTAGCAGTGGTTGTTGATCCCATTCAGAGTGTCAAAGGAAAGGTAAAGATGTACAGCTGCTGCAGTAGGACCTTGTTCCTCAGTGTCTCTTATTTTGGGTGCATTATACAAGAATTAGAATTTAGTACTATTCAATAAACTGGTTTCATGTGCGGCCTCTGTCCTCTTCAGGTTGTTATTGATGCCTTCAGATTGATCAACGCCAACATGATGGTGTTGGGTCATGAACCAAGACAAACCACATCCAACCTGGGTCATCTGAACAAGCCCTCAATCCAGGTAACTCATTTTACACAGTACCATCACCTAGAGATGGTAAAGTGGTGTCTCCATCTCTGAACCAGAATGAATCCTCTGTTACTGTGAAAGATCCCAACAAGATTGAATCACAATAAAGTACTGGAATATTAATACTAATGTTTGGGATGTTTCTCTCAGCAGTCAGAGGTTATGCGTGTTATTGATTCATATACTTAACTTAAGGTTTCTCATGTTTTCAGGCTCTGATTCATGGACTTAACAGACACTACTACTCCATCACTATCAATTACAGGAAAAACGAGCTGGAGCAAAAGGTTTGAGGATACATTTATCACAAATTGTTTTTTATTTGGGTGTTTTCAATAGAGCATGAGAAACATAACTCATATTATTCCTCAGATGCTGTTGAACCTGCACAAGAAGAGCTGGATGGAGGGCCTGACCCTGCAGGACTACAGCGAGCACTGCAAGCTCAATGAGACCATCGTCAAGGAAATGCTGGAGCTGGCTAAGAACTACAACAAGGTACACCTTTTAGACCTCATCCGACAATCTTTCTAAACTCCCAAGGGCTGAAATAATCTTAAAGAAATCACCAAGGGAAAAAAAAAAGTTCGTCATGATTATAATAAATGTGATTTAAAATGATTATGTACATATTAATGATCTTTAAAAACCTGACTTTAAAAAAACTCTGTTAAAACAGAGATTAAAGGATGGTGTTGTAACCAACAAACCACTGATCTGTCTTGTAATTCAACTTTTGACTGCCAGCGCAGCAGTCAGATAAATCACTGAGCTACTTTTTGCTGTGTGACTGTTGGAGTTTTTTGATACTTGAAGACTCCCATCACACAAGTGCTGGTGCTCACACGCATGCTGTATTTCCCTTATCCAGGATTTGGAAGGTCTTGCGAAGCCTAAAAAATTAAACACAGTATTTTCTTAGAGTAAAAACTGCAAATAGTTTGATATGAGGGTGACCTCTAGCTCACCTGGTGGAGTGTGCCACCTCAGTCCACTGCAGCAGCCCAGGTTTGACTCTGACCTGTGACCCACTGCTGCATGTCATCCCCCCTCCCACCTTTCCTGTCAATCTAAAGCTGCCCTATCAGTAAAGGGGAAAAACACCCCAAAAAATAATTGCGGTGCCCCCCCTGCAATATTAAGACAGTATCGTGTTTCCATCTCAGGCCGTTGAAGAGGAGGACAAAATGACCCCAGAGCAGCTGGCAATCAAGAACGTTGGAAAACAGGTAATTATGAAATTTCAAACTTCACATAAAAACATGTAATGTATATTTGTATCTAATGTATATTTTTATCTAATGTATATTTTTAAGTAATTGACAAATTGCTACAAGGTCAGTGTTTGTTGAAACCGAGGATTTGTCAAAGCACAAACTGTATTTGTTTAAAACATCTTCATGACATCTCATTGTTGATGTTTATTTGGTGCCTTCTCTAATTTTCTGTCCTCCTCCTTGCAGGATCCCAAGAGGCACTTGGAGGAGCACGTAGACGTTTTAATGACATCCAACATTGTTCAGTGCCTAGCTGCCATGTTGGATACCGTAGTTTTCCAGTGACGGGCCTGTGTGTATAACTGTTAATATTGCAACCCTTGTTTTCTTTTATATAAAATAAATGTATGTATGAAATGAAGACACTGGCATGGGTGGTACCTTACTTTACTATTACCACTATTCGTAACAAGGGGGAAACTACATAATTTTGCATGAAGAAAAAAAACAGCCGAACTCCTTTGTTCTGATTAAATTAAAATATAATGTAGGACAATTTATTTGAAAGTGGAACAGAAAGCTGCATCCATGGATATGTGTGCTTCTTGGTATATTGCTGTAATACCCAACCTAACCACTGGATGGTGCAAGAGTTGCATGTTACAGTGTTTAAAATGGAGCACACTGAATCACGACATGTAATTTATTCTCATACAGTCTTGTTCGTTGTAGTTGAAGGTGAAGTCATTTCAAGATCAAGAACATGAACACACTTTTGGGAATTATTTGATGTTTTTTTTTTTTGGTGTAACAGTTGACAAGGTGAACTTCAGGGGCAGCCATCAACTCCTTTGCAAAAATACAAAACAAAAAACATGCTATCCTCTTTACTGTTTCCACTGTAAACTTTTATTGCTGCTCTTTGAAACCACTGTTCGTCATCACTGTATGTTTCTCCATCCTTGGCCGTGTCAAAATTAGGATTCCTTCCCCTTTTATTTGCCACAAAGAAAAAGCATGATACTAACCTTTTACCCTGTTTGGAAAAATGCTGATCAACAAGTGTGAACTCCTTTTTTTAAGTGTTAAGTTTTAAGTTATGCTTAAGTTTGCGTCTATAACGTACAGTAGACAGACACAGAGAGGTGAGTAATTGGCAGCGAGGACAAGAAAGAGGAATTTAACCTTAAAATGTTTCCACTGAATTGCACAAGTTGCAGCTTTTGAATATTTTGCGTTCAGTACAAGCATGGAGTGGAATGGTAAAGACTTTAACCTGACATATATAATATATAGTATAATGCTTAAGGAGTTTGATCTGAAGAGGCTGCACAGTATACTTTACAAACCACCTGGATGAACATCTATTGATAGAGAAAGATACCTCTCTTCTGACACCAGCATCCAAATGAGCATTTGGACATTACTGTCAACAACAGTTTGTCGAGTGTTTTCTTGCAAGAGGAGTCATGTCCTCATAGTGGGAGCCGAGCCTGACAGCCTGTATCCCTCTTAATTTATTACAGTTTGAAGGAATAAAGTCTCCATAATGGGTTCACAGGATCTCAGCCAGAGATGCGGCTCATTTTGTGGTAACTCGAGAGGCAGCAGAGAACATGGAGCATATGGTCTCTCTCCACCCTGTCCTGTATATACTAAGGAGACAGAGAGTGACGACAGATGTGGCCCCCCCTTGCCATTAAAATCGACCTGAAGGGTCTTCAGGTTACATCATTTTTAAAAAATCTTTGCAACCCACACGGGAGAGAATTGGCTTTCTGTTTGAGCACACCCTGAAAAATGTGACAATGTTGGGCTGTTAAATGAAACACCTCAAGGCCATTTGGGAATGACAAACTGGGTCCCACCATAGTCCATACGATAAATTCATAACCTAAAAGTTGAGAATAATTTAAATAAAAGACTTAACTCCGTGATATATAGGTTTATGCTACAGCTGACTGGGTTGTATCAACATTGCAGCATATTAAAGTGTCAATTTTAAAATCAATCAAAGCTGTTTTTCAAAAGAGTGATTATATAATAAATAGTTTTATAATAAAGCAAAATATTTTCTGTAGAGGGATGAGGTTAAGGCTCATGTTAATGACTGATAAGGACTCTATAGGATAGCTTTAACTGCCTCGTATACATTTTGAAATATAGATAACACAAAGTGAAAGTCCTGCATTCAACTTTACCTAAGCGAAAATGGAGATGTACTGTCAGAAAAATATTTAAATTAATAATATTCATTATGCAGAATGGCTCCTTTATTATTGGACTGTTATTGCTGATGCATTACTGTTGCAGAGTTGAAGCTGGATGGTTGAAGTGAAGCTTTTTTAGAGACTACAGCTGTGAATTAAATCTAGTGAAGTAAAAAGCACAATTTCCCTCTGGGCTGAATGGAGTAGAAGTATAAAAAGCATGCATGGAAATAAGTAGGCTACCTGTATGTGGTGTTTTCAGGATGACGTATTGGAATACTGAAAATAGTCTAACAATGTTTTTTCCAGAATCCATAACTATGTAAACATTTTTGCCTCAAAAATTTCACAGCTGTGCACAGGATGTCTTGTACTTCACTGAAATGTCCATTCTCAGTTTTTGTCGAATAGAAGTTTAAAGTTTCCGCATTGCACTTGTGTAGGTTACATAGTGAACCACTACTGGCCTCAAACCCAGCAGTAGTGTCACAAAATCATGCTTGCATATGGACGCCTTGAAGGTACAGCTCACCCCAAAACAAAAATACATGTTTTTCCTGCTATTTATCAGTCTAGATTGTTTTGGTGTGAGTTGCAGAGTGTTGGAGATATCGGTCGTATAGATGTCTGCCTTCTTTCTGGTATAATGGAACTAGATAGCACTCAGCTTGTGATGCACCAAAAAAACAAACTTAATAAACTCAGCAGCAGTGTCTCTTTCCAGAAATCATGACCTGGTTACAATACGATAGGATACGATATGATAGTCCAGAAGAAATGAAAAGCCTACACCATAAAAAATCATAAAAACACATAACAGTATTGCAGATAACATCAGCACACAACAGAGCACCATAAGCAAAACACAACACAACCCCTAAGCATCAAGCAACATTATTTAAAATCTAAATTGAGGCTGGCACAAATTCTTAAAACAGTTCAGTTTAAATGTGGCCATCCTGTATCATCTGCCTGAGGGTAAAAGCTCATACTGAGTGTGGAGACAGTGGGAAGAGTCAGACAGTAGAATCAGCTTGCTCAAGATAATCCACAGACCTTGTTATGAGCAGTTTCATGTAGGAACTATTTTCTTTCAACCAAATTTCTCCCTATGGTATCACTGCGCAGAAGGAAATGTGCATCTATTACAAGCTCACCGAGCACCACTGAGCCAGTGCAAGATAAAAACATTAATTGCATCCTCCTCTGCAGCTGTAATGTTGCTTCCCTCTGCATGGTGATACAGTTTGCAGGTGTAGTTTGGTAGAAAGAGAATAATTCCTACATGAAACTGCTCACAACAAGGTCTGCGGATTATCTTGAATAACCAGGTGATGATTTCTGGAAAGAGACATTGCTGCTGAATTTTTCAAATGTATTTTTTTGCCGCTTTGAGCACCACAAGCTGAGTGCAATCTAGTTTGATTAAACTGGAGAGAAGGCAGACATCTCTGTGGCTGATATGTAATAATAATATATAATATGAAAACAAGGTTCTGGTGTCAACTGCATATAAATCATTCTGCACAGTGAAACCCAAACATCCAAGAGAAGGAAGCAAAACACACTTCTTTAAATGACGGGTTGATGAAATGAAGTAACCACACTTATTGCTACGTGTGGAGCCAATAGAGGAAACTGTCTGCTATTTTTGTGCCTTTAATATGTGACAAAAAAATTTCTGTGACGCTATATTTATTCGGCTTACTGTGTACATTACAGCTCTGATATCCTTGCAGTTGAGGTTGATGAAAAGGTACCCTAACAACATCTAACTGCATACACAGCAGTGGATGTTTTGGAGCTTACCTCCCAAACCCAGGCCATATAAAGCCTGTCTGTATGTACACATGAGTCTGTGAACTGTCACCTCCATTGTGTTTAAAGTGCTGAATCATCATACAAGTATTTTCACTCTGGCCAGCTGAAATCATGGAGACATTTTCAGACATGGTGTATCCTGTTGAAAATGTCAGGAGATGTCTCACTGAGATTACAGACTCAAATCAAACCAGCGTGGTTCCTGCACAGAAGCATTATGGGACAGCAACAACAACACAATGTTATCTCTCCGCGGCCATGATAAGTGATTTCCCCTCAAAAAACTCCAGTGTAGCACAGAAGTCTGAACCAGCTTTTTTTGTGCTGGGTTTCTTTCTGAAAGCAGGATAAGATAAGCCTCAGCTGTGCTTTCTACTCCAGAGATGAGAGTGGAAGTTTACAGCCACTCTATAGTAGCAAGTGTATGTACCGAACACCCAGCTGATCTCACCAATGCTTGTTTCCAGTTCTTAGCATCCACCTGCACAAATCTACCGACTCATTGCATGGAGGCCCGAAGGAGAACCAGCTCATCTTCTTCATAGCGTTCATTTTCAAACGAGTGTTTTGCTCCCCTCTTTCCTCTCATGGCAAAACCACTTCCAAGCAGATGAGTTAAAAGGAAAGACTGTAAACATGACAGGGGCTTTAATAAACGCTGGTGCTGTTTGGTGTGGTTTAAGAGGACAGATCACTCCCAGGAGGCCACAGCCAAGTACGCAACACTGCCGCGCCTCAGTGGACGGCAGCCAGAGGATGACAGAGTCGAGGCTTTTTAAGTGCGTGCTCTCACAGAACAGTCATTAGTGGTGTGAAAATGTGAGCAATCACAGCATAGAATGCGCAGATAAGTCAATTTTTGTTTTTGTTAAGTGCTTAAAATTCTTCGTTGATGAGTGTGAGTGCTGTGAAATGAGACCAGGAGGCAAAGTGGGCTTTTAAAATCCAGAGAGATGTTTGAGAATCTTCTCTCTTTGAGTACAGAGTTTGTTTTTGGCTTTGGAAACAGCTGTTGGCAAAACGGTCTCACCTCAAAGTCCATTTAATAGCTGCTCTGGAGCTTTCGAACATGTCACATGATCTTCACCAGCAGATGTTTATATCTCAGCTGTTGGTTGGAAAATGTTTGCACTGACATTCATGGTCCACAGAGAATTAATCAGTCTGATTTTGGTGATCTCCTGCTGGACAGACTGCTATCCAATCTGGTACACACAATTAAGCCTGGACAGGATAGATTGCAGCCACTCTGGTGATTATCTGATGTTTCCACCCTCAGGGAACTTTTATTTTGTCCAAAATTTTGGTTCATGATCAAATACCTGCAACACTATTCCCATCATTCTCAACTGCACTGTGTTTAGTGCTAATTAGCAAGTGTGAACATGGTGAACATGGTCAACATTTTACCTGCTAAACATCAGCACGTTAGCATGCAGACATTAGCAATTAGCCAAAAGCACCACTGTACTGTGTAGCCTCTGATAGTTCCCTTCCGGTTCCCACACCTAATTTTGAACCATTTGGAGTATTTCAACCAAAAATGACCAAAAATCAGAGCCTAAAAATGATTCCCAGCTAGAGACAAAGAAATAGCAGCTTTTCCTTTACCTGAAGTGTGAACCGTGACATCTGTGGGCGTGTCATTCAACAGATTGGAAAGAGAGGATGGAGCCGCGCATGTAAAGGCCCTGACACACCAAACTGATGGCTTGCTGTCAGTCAAAGTTGGGCTGTTAGTGAGCATCTGCCACCCTTGTAGGTGAGGTGTGTCCTGCACTGTTGCCCTTCGTTGGGCCTTTTTTGAATCGGATCAACATGTTGAATTGGTGGCGGCAACTGAGGAGCCCATCGGTGAATGAAATCACTCTGATTGGCAGTCCAGCTCAGCGCATGGGAAGAGAAACAAAGAGCCAAAGTCAAGAGGGAGTGAGACCAGAACAAATTTGTTATATATGTTAAGATTGTTTTTCTTCAGTCGTTGAGCTTTTTAGCAGAAACATTTTGTGGTGTTTGTGTTACTGTTCACTGGCGCATGGTAAATATTCTTTGTTATTTCAACATTGGATTGTGTTGTTGATGTGTTAAGTGGCTAACTAGCATCATGGCGCTCTTTTGGTTTCTCCTCTTGAATGACGTTTACGGACTACCGCCATCTGCTGGGGTGGAGAATAAATTCCTCTTACGCAGGTGCAGAACGTATGTGCTGGTTGACTGTTGGCTGCAGTCTTTGCAGTGTTTTCATGTGCAACTTTTTTGGCCGAGACATTGCAATGTCAGGCAATGCAACATGGTGCCTTAGTCGCTGCTAGTTCTCTGAAGTCTGTTTGGTGTGTCTGGGCCTTAATAGTTTTCTACAACTTCTCATCAACTTGTCCTGCTTGTTTTGGTACAAGCAGCAATGGTACAGCTCAAAACAGGTGTAAATGTGGGCTGGTTTTCTAGATAGCACCAAGGTTCCAAGAAACCTGAGTAGAACCAGCCCAAGGACCTTCTCTTTTTGTTCTGCACCATAACATGAGTGGAAGGAGTGTGCATTCTGGGCTGCATGTGTGAGAAAGTGTTTCTGCTGGTTCATCTTTGCACATGCATGTGAATTCTTACATGTATTTATGGTGCACATCTGGAGGAGCATCTCTTTGGGGTAATAAACACTGAACCCAGATCTGCTTTTACAATCTCCACTCCAGCACTTTCTCCACCCCAACTGTGTTTCACCTTTCCTCACAGCCCATCAAATGTGATCAAGCAAAGTTAATGTGGACCGTTCATGCATTTTAGTGTAATGTAATCTGCCAGACAGCTGTGTTGTATCAGTTATAGAGTCTGACTCCCTTTTGTCTAGCCTTTCCCATCAGTCACAGTGCCCTTAACTAAAGATCCTCACTTTCTCAACACATCTGTCCAGCCAAAGAATAAACACATCTGCACTCTCTGCTGTGGTTCAGCTTAGAGATGGAGGGTGGTTTGTACCTGCAGCATTTTCTGGCAAATACTAATGTATACAATGTGAAAAATGGTGCCTGCTACTGTAAGAGGAGGCATGACACCTGGGTTATGGGGAATGTGGACTGTATTTGTCTTTAGCTCTGAATCAAACCCAGAACCAGACGGAAGACTTGGATCATAGTTTGCACAATCAGTAATCGTCTGCAGAGCTAGCCAGACACATACAACAAAACCCATTTACAAAAGCATAAATGATGACAGAGATGGCGAAGTAGTCATGCTGCCTCTTGAATGCCAGATCAACTGCATTTCACTTCAGGAATATTTGTGGTATGACTATATTTTCCTCCATAAAAGGGGTGAATGAGAGCATGTGGATGTACTGGAACTCTGTTACCGGGCAGAATATTTTACAGGGTCGGTAAAACAGCGAATGAGGAACAAAATGAGAAGGAAACAAAGGATGTGGTGGTATGAAAAGATCAGAAACACAGAATCAGGAAAACAAAAGAACAAGCTTGTATCTGAGTGCTGAAACACAAGCTGTAAAAGTTCTCTGTTTTCCCTTTTCTTCTGCACAAGTTATGAAAGCCTCTGATCTGTATTTAGTAATGCGGTGTACAGTAACAATGGACCGTTTCCCTGACCAGAGGGTGTAGAAGTCACAGTGCAGAGAGAGAGAGAGAGAGAGAGAGAGAGAGTGTTGTGACCTGCTCTGACCCCCACCCATCAACACGGAAATGATTCATAAATGCAGTCTGTTCTCTGGACTCAGAGCAGACGCTGCCTCTGTCCTGCTGAGGAGACTCTTCAGTCAGAGAGTGCATGAAAAACAGACAGTGTATATTTGCTCAGTTTAATCATCTGTTTGTACATCTCAACTACACTATGCCATATAGTGGGCCGTCTAATTTTCAACCAGTAAACTGAGGCCAGCGTGTTCAGTATCTAATAAAGTTAGTGTCCTTAATTTGATCTCTCTGCAGTTCCCTTCAGTATGAGATTCCTTATTGGAAATAGATTAAATGCCCAGTCCATACTGTTTTTAAATGAATAAATTTAGGGTGTACTGGCACATAATGAAAGAGTTTAACTTCAAGATAAAAAAAATAACAACTTAAGGCCCAAATACACCAAAATGACGTCATAGAACCAGTGGCACCTCTCCTCACCTGTGTCTTGGCCAAAAAGTTGCACTTGAACACACCGCAAAGACTAAAGCCAATGGCCAGCTAACATGTAAGTTCTGCACTTGCAGAAGAGGAAATAACTCTCCATAGCAGCAGGCGGTGGTGGTAGTCTGTATTTGTCAGTGAAAAAGGGAAAAATTGGAAGAGCGACAGGATGGATTTAAGATGCTAGTTAGCACATTAACACAACTTGGCAATGACATTGAAAGAACAAAGCATAATTTACCATGATACTATAACACAGTCACAAGCTATTTCTATTAATGAGCTCAGTGGCTAAAAAAAATTACCTAATATACCAAGTTTGTTTTGATATCACACCTTCTTGGTTTCAGTCGTTTGTATGCTTATTTCACTCCTGTTTCTCCTCTCGTGCTGTGAGCCAAACTGCCATCTGTGTGCAGCAGACTGTGACTGACAGCCGACTGTTAGCATGGTGTGTTAAGGCCCTAGATCACAAAACAATCTCACCTTAAGGTCCACTTACTTCGATCACAAGGTGTCCATGGGCTTCACACATTAAGTTGGGATTGTTTTGTCAACTGGTGTTTCTCAAAGCTCAAAGTTAGTAACTTCCCTCTGCTTTCTGTTGTGAGTCCATGCACTGAAAGACTTGTCGATCAATTTGGGACTGATGGCAGTTACATAATTGAACTTTTAGTTATGGCGTCAACTTTTTGTCTGCATCAGAATAACTGTTGCCTCTTAAAGGTTTGGGTTAAGTTAGGCTTAGGCATGTACTTATTGTGGTTGAGGTTTGGGGGTAAGCCTTTAGCTGGACTTACATTAGTGAAATGTCATTAAAAATTGTTGTTTGAATACAAATGCTACAAAAATATGCAACCTCTCTACTAACTTGTTAAGGGTTGATAGTAATGCTAAAGTTTTGTACTGTTATTGAAAGTATTTCAGCCTCCTCATTCAAAATATTATGTTCCTAATAAGCCAATTCTAATATAGGTTGAGTCTTTGCATTCACAAAGACAGTAAATGCAAACCGATTTAGATTCCACAGGTCATCAAAAGTGTGAACACTTCTTGCTACCTTAAAGGATAAAGTCATCTGAAGCAATCTGATCTGAGTCGTGCTCTACAGATGTTAGTCTGTTAATGCAGCAGTGTGCATGGGGAACTCTTTGTCCTCTGGTTGTGTCAAACTGTGTTAAACTGCTGATCCTGGGAAAAGGAAACACTGACTAACACTCCATTTGTTTTCAGGCATGTGCTAAGAACCCCGGGGTCTGCAGGGAAGGCCAGTGGCCAAAAATCAATGCTGTAGCCCCACAAGGGAGTCTACCGGCCTACCATTTCTTATAATTATGTGAAGTCACCTCTCCCCATGTTCGCCTTCTCTGTCTGTTATGCAATGAAACCATATGCTTTCAATCCACAGGAGAGAACAAATAAGCACAAGAATTTACCAGAACCTCTTATCGTCCACAGCACAGATAAACATATCAGGGAATAGCCTGCCCCCCCACCTCCATAACAAGGACGTGATAGTGAACAAGTAAACAAAGGCTGTCCAGGATGTTTGGTTCCTCAATGATTTTATCATGAAGCAAGATTTTTCTTGGAAAATGGAAATTTTAGATGATAAATTAGCTCACTTGGTGTCCTTGGAGAGATGTTTTTGCTCTTCTGGTTTTGTGTGTGTGTTTGTGTGTGTTTTTGTGTCCTTTTGCGGGCAGTCGCGATTGTTTCACCCCACAGCCTTTGCTTCCATGATTGTGGCACAGTAATGACAGTAACAAGGTGCCGCAGTGTTGTGATGTTACTCGTTGCCCGGGACTACATTTCCACTCTCCTCTCTGTAATGTTACTCAGTGGTCTCGGAATGATGATGTCACTGTCCACAGAGTTTCCACCACAGCAGAGGGCCTGCGGAGATGAAGCGAGTGGGTGTGTGTGTGTGTGTGTGTGTGTGTGTGTGTGTGTGGGGGGGGTGTGTGTGTGTGTGTGTGTGTGTGTGTGTGTGTGTGTGTGTGTGTGTGTGTGTGTGTGTGTGTGTGTGAGTTTGTGACATGCAGTCAGTCAGAGTGGCTGCATTTGCACAGGGGAGAGGGCCTGTGCTGAGCAGAACCACAAAACAGAGGGGCTGTTTTCATTGGTCTGGCCTTCAGGGACTCACCGTCTGGGTCAGTGTTATTTAAGTCAATAAGGAACTCTTACTTCTGTACATGCACAGACACACGCACATTAGAAAGTAAGCCACTCTCCATTTCATTGTATATTTACTCTCCCCCCTTTAATTTACAGTTACATAAGACATTTGTCCTCTCAGAGCAGTAATGAGATATGAATAATGGAGTATAGGACATGGAAAGAATGTAACGACCAATCACATGCACAAAGTGCTTATATTATTCCATAATTAAGTTAACCTGTAGTGGAGTATTTTCACAGTGTAGTATTAGTGCTTTTGTTTAAGTAAAGGATCTGAATACTTTTCCCACAACTGCTTCGGGGAAGCCTTAACCTCTTGGAAAAATATTGGTGGGAAGTGGAGTCATATGTCTCAGCTTCTTTCCTGTAGTGCAGACAGTTGGAAAACAGCAGCGAGTGGATCTAAGATGTCCGTACAGGATGTTTTATTAGCCTAATATTTCTGCCAAATGATGATGTTGTGGTGTCTGAGTCACTGGCTAACAACTTTGATGATGACAAAAGTTAGATGTAATCTGATAGAGCAGTTTGGAGGAGAAAACTTTCAAATGGAAGAGAGGAAACAATATCAGGTTAGCTAGACATATACCTGCTGCTGTGGATGAAACACCAAAAAGATGCCCTAAAGGAGACTCATAAATTAGTTATTTTCAAGTTCCTGATATTTCTAATATACTGTTTATGCCTTAAAATTTAAATTCATTGAACTTATACACTCAGATATTCCCTCCTTGCCAACCTCCAACCAAACAAACATTGATACACACATTATATCTGCTCTTTCAGCCCAGTTGCCAAAATAAGAGCTCAGAATTGCACGTTTCTGCAAACCACAGATGTGTTACATTTGCATCTTTCATACATAGAATATCATTGCTTCTTAAGAACTGCAGTTCAGATTTCATGTATAAGAACTGAGTTTCTTATCAGGACGAGGAGGGGATGATGACTGGTGTGACACCTGTCACGTACCAAGCAGCAGAGAGCAGCAGACCACTGTTCAAGACCCACAAAATGTCAGTTCAGGACATTTCCAGCCGTGTTTGTTAAGACCCAACGGGGTATTTTAAGCCAAAACCATAGACTATTTAAAAATAATGGACGCAGCCGCTGTGACGTCACCCACTGGTTTGTGGACTCACGTGTTGACGCCTCGAGTCTGGCACTTTGCCATATTTGGACAAGAGGGGAGGAGTGAGGGATAGATCTGACTCACAGACTGTGGTGATGCCAAGCAGGCAGACTGTCACTCAAAGTGGCTATGCCCTTAATCAAGCATAACTTTAAGCCTTAATACAATTTAAAGGGGTGAGTTATATAAAAATGTACCTCCATACAGTTGTCATGAATGGGAAAATCAGTGACTGAACTGGTTTTGTACCAGGCTGTAAACATGTTTGTTTCTGCTGTATAACATTTTAACATGGTGGTCTATGGGGACTGACTCGCTTTGGAGCCAGCCTCAAGAGAACGTCAGAGGAACTGGAGTTTTGGTACTTCCCTGTTGGCTTCATTTTTCAGCTTCAGAGGTTGCTGCCTGCTGCCTTGCTGCTTGAAAACATGATGTTTACCTAACCCTAACCATGTGTTATTAAAACATAAAACTGAAATGTAAAGAAAAAGTTTCAGCATACTGGCTACATTTTAATGTACAAATGTAACATACCTATGGTTTGTAGAAATGTACAGTGACGACGTTTATTTTGGCAATTTGGTTGACTCTTTTGATACCTTCACTGGAGACATTATCGGCAGGTTTTTCTGTTGCAATTTTGTAATTGTTGCTTTCTATTGTCTACAATGACATTTTGCTGCTAACTGAGCTTGCCATTGCTGTCTGTGGCTAATGTGTTGCTAAAATAACATTCAAAGTATGGCTCTATGAGCATGCATACTAGATTAATTACTGTGTTGCACAAAGGATTTATTTAGAGAATTAAATGAGAAAGTCCAAAGATTTTTGTTAAGCCCTTAGGCAAGCACATAAATACATACATTCAGATCTGATGACATTTGGTTGACTGATGCATTTTGTGTAACCAGGAATTTAGATATTTTTCATTTGAAATCTGTTTCTTGGAGAAATGATTTCCAAAAGTTTTACTTCTTGTTTTCCCTTCTAAATTATTAGGCAATGTGACCTCTCCTCAGTGACCTCACCTCAGAAATCTCCACACTTCCTCTTTAACTCGAAGACACTCACCACTGACCAGACCATCTCCACAACAAACACAAACTTTCACAGTGCCCCCCCCCCCCATGTCATTGTCACTTTTGCACAACGGCAGCAGTTATTTTAGATTGTACTGTATATGAGTCAAATGCATCTGTGTCTAGCAGTAATCCATTTCTGCAATGTTCAGTTCAACTGTAGTTCAAACTGATATACAGTATCTGCATACGTATCAGGAGAGATGTTTGTTTTCCATACAGGTAGGTTTTGAAAGGCTGTTAATCCCTGATATGTTACTTCCTCTACCCCATATGTGAACTACACACCTCCTGTTGCGTCACAGTCTCCATGAGTCAGATAAACGGTCACATAAACCTCCATACTGTGTGAACATGTGAAGATGTTCCCATGTTTTCACCTTTTAAATAAGTAACTGTCTTGTGGTTTCTGATGTCATGTCCTTCAGGGGAGGATGAGCTGTGTAATTATAGGAGGTTAGAGATGGAGAGAGACATCAAACGCAAACAAACACACACATGCATGCACATACACACTCCGATGATGTCATATTAACAGCCTATAAAGCCGCAAGACATGACAGATTACCCTGTGTTGACAGTTTTGTAATTTGTCTGACAAATAACTACAAAGTCAGCCAAGGTGAATGTGAGACAGGGGACGATGTTTTTAAAAATGTCCATTTTGGTCCTTGGTTTTTTGCAGCTTCATTGTCCTCTCGTTTCTTTATTTTTCTCGTAAGCAAGGCACAAATCAGAAATTTGCTTTACCGGCACAACTGAGTAATGAAGAAGTAAGTCATACACCAAACTATTCTGGCTTTATTACAAGATAATTTTGTTTCCAAGAGTGCAAGGGTGTTTTTAATAGGCTTGTAACTCCACTGGCAGTGGTGAGTTATAAGTGCCTACTCTCAGTTAAACAGGGAAAGCTTTGGGGGGAACTCCTCTCAGTTCATTCTCAACATTTTGTCCATGCAGAAAAGTATTCTGCTGGGAAATAATGTAACAAGGTCTATCAGTGTGCCCATCCACAGACCATGAGTCATTTTCTCACAGCTTGGTGATAATTTTTTTGTGTGTGTGTGCTGCACTGCCATCCGTGTGAGTCACAGCCGACCTGGAGTATTGTTAGAGCTGCAGCCAAATGAGCTCTGGAGTTTATTATTACAATACATTTGGCAGAAGTCATTCAGAGAGGCCAGGGATGCACTCCAGTGAACCGTTAACAGTCACATCCAAGTATCAAACACACACTGGAGGGTTAAAGTGTTGTGGTTGTAGTGTTTGGCTGTCTGTAGCACAGTCTGTAAAACATTTCCCTCAGAAAACAGCACTGTGGCAAATGGTGTGAGGAGGGCTGCAGTCAGTCTCACGTGGAGCCAAATGGAGAGAGGCGTTCAGACTGAGACCAAAAAAGGTAGTGGAGAGGAAAGAGGCGTGTGGGGGATGGTGGCCTGGGAAAAAAAAGGGATAATACAATACAAGGTGGTATGATATTCTCACCCACGCGAAATAATTCTTTTATGATGCTGGTCTGATACAACTGCCTCCACTTTCCCTTTGTCTGAGTCATTATATCTTAGCTTGAAATACCATTCCACTAGTTTTGTTTGTTTTAGCTATCTTAAACTACAAATCACAATTGCTTTACATTATTGCTGACCTTTTATTCCAAATCCCACCATAGATTTCTTGGTTACCTTTCAAGCATCTAGGTAGCAAAGAGTTCAGTTTGTTATAGTAATGAAAGATATAAATATAACCCTATAAAGACTCTCACTCAGGTGGTAATGTGACATCAATGTGTGAACAACCCATAAAGATTTAAATGTGTGGGAACTGACCTTGTCAGTAGAATACAGTAAATCTGGTTTCTTTCATGTAGTATCTCCACATATAATATGCCAGAGATAGTAAACATTAAGCACACAGTTGCATTGCATGGTAATGCAGCTGCAATAGGTATGATCTTATTGGTGCATTCAAGTTATACAAAACATTTTAGATTAAAGAGCTTGTTTAAAATTATTTGGCTCAATGGAAGCATGTAAATGTTAAATAAAAGATGTCCAAGGATTGAGCCTTGGGGGACTCCACATGATCACATTATACTGAAACATCAACACACAGTAGTTCCTGTCCTGGAGATAAAATGTGAAGCACTTCAGAGTTGTGTTTGAGAGTTTAACATAGTTTTCCAGTCTGTTTTGTGGTGCTGCATCAACAATGATACTCCTCTTTAAAGAATAAATAGGTCTAAGATCTGAATTTTTCCATCATTGGTTTTTACTTCAGTGAAAATAGCTGAAACTTATGACTACCTGGAAGGCAGGACAAGCAATAAACAAGGAGTTCTTATGGTAGTTACTGTATGTTAAGTGTGTGTGATTTCTAGTTAATGCATTGTCACATTACTACCCAGAATATAACCTGAGGCATTACATTCATAGAAAATGATTCGGAAGGAAGTGTGGTGGCAATGGGTGTGTGATGAGACTGGAGTTTGTCACAGACTTACAATTAACTGTCGCATTTAACTGTAACTACAGTGTTTCCAGATCCTTCCCCAAGTGTTTAAACTGCCTATCCTTGACTATGCCTACACCATAGCTTATTTTGCAAAACCACAATCCTTCCCTAATCTTCACCAAGGACACATTTTTAAAACATTGGCAATAAATGTGAAAGAAATCTCAGACTGAACATAAACCAGGGTTTTGTAGAATTGTGTAATATTGACTTTCTTGTCTGGCGATAGGGTTGTAATATCAGTACTTGTCTGTCTTTGCAGGAGAGATCATCACCACCCTACCAATACTGAAGAAATGCTATTATATCCCTCCTGTTAGCCACTGCTAGAATCAATGTCTGGGTGTGAACTGTGACCCAGGCTTCACTCAGCAACTAGCAGACTGCTCATCCACAGCTGCTCTGCCCTTCCTCCACCACTCCCCTCTCTGAATCAAACCTCTCCAGACCCACTCATGTTGGCACGGCCGATATGAAGGCCAGTGTATAATTTCTAGTCGTGGTGTCAAAACAGTATCCTAACACAGGTGTGTCTGCAAATCTGAAGACAGGGAGAACACATTTTGCAATGAGAAGGATTATTCTTCAATTTTTTTTTTTCATTTACAAGATCCTTACGTGACCACATGCAACACATAAATGTCAGTGTACTTTTCAGACTGTGTTTGCTGAGGTGTCTGTGTATTTCTGCGGCTGTGTATATTTGTGGAGGTGTCTGACTATGTGTGTGTTGAGGGGAGTGAGGTGGTCTGTACATGAGTGCTTCCGTTACACCTCCACACAGGATTCTGTCAGCACAGCTCCTTATTTTCAAGCTAAGGTGACCTTTTCCAGTTCAGGAATGAGCCACACTGTGGTTCCTCTACATGCATCTCAAATGACAGAGGTTGTTTTCCCTGTGTTGATCATTAATTCCCATCGAGCCCGAGCAAATAATCTTAATAGAAGCTGTCATGCATTTCCCAAAATAGGCTGACCTCACCTGGGATGAGGCAGGTGGGCCTCCTCCTCCATACAGCCCCAGGTGAGCCGGCATGCCCATATTGTCTAGACGGGAATGAGTGAGTAATGGTGATGCTTGCAGCAAAGTACACAGTTAATGATATTTCCCCTCACTGGTTTGGAAAGTGTTTCTGCATCATCAGGGCATCAGAGAATATTTAGTGACGATAATCTCATGTTTGTGTGTGTGTTTGTGGCGTACAAAGTTGGTGAGTTTCGGCAAAGGATCGCTGCTTTGGTTGGGAAATAGTTTTGCCTTCAGGCCTTAAAAGTACACACTGGCAGAGAGAGCAGGAAGGGAGCGACAATGAGAAAAACATACGGCAGAGAGAGGGCAAGACTTCGAATTATATTATTTCACTGGCTAGAGTCTCGTAAACCTTCATTCTGCGGGGTCACCGCAAAGAAAGTCTGCTTTCCGTCTGTGGTGTCGTCAGGAAGTTTTAGGAGGCAGGCAGGAGAGCTGGAATATACCCTGCTCCTGCTCTGTGCTGTGTGCATGTCAGCCTATCATAATAGAGAAAACAACCTATTGTCTAATAATAGTGAAACAGAACATAATGGAAAGCGCTTACTCATTAAAGCTAAATGTTTTAAAAGACGGGAAAAATACGACAAGTAAAACAACGAGGACACAGATCCAAATTGGCTCAGCATTTTGGGCACAAGCAGGTTTTACTGCAGTCGGGAATTCATGTACTTACTCACCAACAACAGCATCTTTGTGTTTTCCTGCATATGTTTTGCCTGACAGTTGGCTGGCTTAATTAATGCACATTGCTCTGTTTCACATCTCCTGAAGGCCAAAAAAAGTTCTGCCCACTCAAAGCTCCTCCTCGTCTCCTTCCACCAGGAGCTTTTGAGGACAACCTGCTCAGTAAGAGATGACGAGGCAGGTTGTTGCCAAGGTGGCGGTGCACAAATGCACGTCGCAGACACACGCCAACAGTGTGAGTAACAAGATTGACCAAGGTCAGTCAGAGTGACACCCTATATGCCGCTGGCTTTGGAGCTTACTGTAAGCCCTTTGGAAATGTGCCCTGTCTGTGTGAATATCATCACCTTTTCACTGGCAGCCTGATCATGAATTCATTAATGTGATGAATTGTGGCCTCTTCTTCATATGACAATCAGTCTTCGTTGGCGTGACAACAGGAAAAGGCACAGACGTTTTCACATGGGTCCCAAATTCTGTGCACGTCTGCGAAGCTCATTTTGCAATGCTAACAAAGTGGCTATTTTTTCATTCAGGCGGGTAAACAAGATGCAGACTTGTTTCCTCCATTTTTCCCATTGGCCTCATTAAAACCACCGGGACAGTCTGGTAAATTAACCCCACAGGAGAAGTTCCACATTGAGCCAGTTCACAATGGCCGAACTGTGGACTGTGTGTGAGGGCACGGGTTAAAGGAGGACACTAGTAGCAAACAGCGTACTCTTCCACCAAGACCACTTTTCCTTTTGTCTCTCTTCTTCTTTCACTCAAATGCATGGCATACTGCAGAAATAGAAACATACATGTGTTACCCTGTTAAGGTCAGGCTTATTTATACTTGGTGTCAAGATGTGAAAACATGCAGAAGTGTAAAGAAAGACTGCTGGCCTGGAAATGGCAGCGCAGCCAATGTCAGGTTTGACTGGAGGAAGTATAAACTGTGACTGACCTCTGCACACACAGCTGTCTGAAGCGGCATATTCCACAAGTGAACAAAGTGTTCTTTACAAGTTACATCCAAAGCATTAACATGATTACTTGTGTCTGAAAGTTGTTGCTCGTAGTGACGAACCCGCAGAGAATTATCAGCCCACGCTACAGTTCCCGTCAGCTCTACGGTTCATTTCAGTCTATATTGTTTCATCAGGCCTCCGGCATCATCGTTTTGATTTTACTGCCCACAACTGTCCTGGTTCATTTTTGTTTTCGCCTGCACCCAGCAGCTGTTCTAAGAAAAAAAAAAAAAAAAGCCCGCCCAGCACCAGTGGGACAAAGACAAAGTTGAACATTTAGCAGCTTAAGAGCCAGAAATTTCCCTTGGGAGTTGGTGGAGACCAAAAGGAAGAGAGAAGGAGGGTGAAAATTAGACTGCAGCATCTTTTTAGTTGGACAAATGCAACTTTTTTCTAACAAGGTTATAATGATATTATTGTGTTCATTGCTTGTTTTTGCCCCCGAGTAACCAGAAAATCAGTTATTGCAGGCTTAAGTCAAAAAATTAGGACTCAACCTGAGAACTGAAAGCAATAACAATAATTTCAAAATTTCAATTCTAAATTTTGGACTTAAAACAATGATAAGCAGGTTCTGCACTTAAATTATTTGTTATTTGTACATTGAAAGGACTTGTTAACAACAATACTAGTACAAATGATATGTAATTTTAGCATTGGGAGACCTGATAGAGTTGCATCTTGACTTCTAAAATTTGTGACTTGATACTTGAGACTTGCTTTGACAAGACTTGAAACTTTATTTGGACATTCCCAAAAGACCCCAAAACATCTCCGCAAATCACTGCAGATAATAAAGGAGCAGCAAAGAAGTGAATGATAAAATATTTTTGTCTGGTGCCTCTGCTCCTCCTCAAGACTGTTGACACTGAGGTTACTTCATCTCAAGGGTGTGTGAGCATCTCGTGTGACTCAACGTATAATTCAGTCGATGAAGCACCCGCCATCAGTGCCCCTCACTTGTCAAGTCAAACCCCGCTGTCACTCTTTCAGCGGCAGGCCTCACCCAATCTGGTTTCCACGGTAACCCTGTATTGTAGCACCGTGTTGTGGAATCTTGGGAAGTGCTTCGTCAGAGTGTTTCGTCTCCACACGGGCCGACTGCTCTCCACGACCTCTTGCGTTTATCGTCAGCAGACCAGCAGCTGCTTTTCACATCCTGTGCAGAAAATTCAGACTGATTCAGACTTGAGCGATGACGAGGAGCAGCGAGAATGCTGACAACCTCAAACTAGGTTGCTCAACCATTTTCTGGCTGTTTGGAAGATGAACTTCTGCGTCACTACATCTTTTCATGCCTTTGAATGTGCGGTACATTCTTCTCATATTTTAGGCGACGTATTGACAAATCGTACCACTTTCACTACTCCAGGCAGGGAGCTGGAGGCGAGCAGCAGGAGAACAGCCAGACATGGGTGTAACAGACAGACAGACGGACAAACATGGTCCCAGTGCTGCTCATCCCGGCCTCCACCCCTCAAGTACATTAACCAGTGTCCAACTTTCTACCTCTCTTTTAAACCCTCTCCACGTTCTTTCTTTTCACCTTTCTGTCACTCCACACATTCCCACAGTCCTCCACTCTCTCTTCCAATTATTCCATCCAGCTGCAGCCATCTGGCTCTCACTTTCCAAACAGCCCATCCACAGTTGGTGAAGCCAGGGTGGAGAACCACATATTAAAAAACAAGCACTCCCAAGACTCTACATGTGTTAAACCTTGACACACCTTATAAAAAGATTTTTTAGATTTGGAAACCTTTGGAGACTCCACAGCTGTTACTGTAGTTTAATGTCCATTGTGAGTCCAACAGTGTTGTAGGCAACAGGCATTTTGATCATTTTTTAAAGGGGGGATGGACCCAGTTCATTTTGTTCACCACCCTCCCACAAAATCATAACCGTTACGAGACATACTGGCTTCAAACTGCCTGTGGGGAGAATGGACATGTAAGAGTCTGCTCATTCTTGATTACCAGCTGTTCTTGCTGTCTCTTTCTTTGGAGCACACTACTTCTCTCTGTCTCACTTATTTATCCAACTGTTGTCTCTTGTCTCATCTGTCCCCTGTGTGTGTATCTCAGTCACAATGCTTACTGGAATGCATAAATTTGATTAGCTGAGTAGCTTCACGTGAGATGATTTAAAATGCATGCAACTGGTCTGTAAATTTCCTGGTTGCAAAACCAGTGCAGTAAAGGATGTCAAAACTTAGTAAGTCTCAATAATCTTTTGGTTATAGATTTGCGTGCACAGACTGGTTGCCGGAAGAAAATGTTGGCATAGTACGTTTGTGCAAACAACAAATACATTACATTTACACATTTCTTATGTATCATATCAACATTTCTAAAGTAAAGTAATATATGAACTGACTTTGTCATCTGGAGGTGGTGGGGATGGTGGACATTTTGACAGCCAGGCAAGATGCCTACCAAGCTGCAGACCACTGTTTGAGATCAACAAAACCAGTTATGATATACTGAGTTGTTGCTGGGTTTTCGGCAGCTTTTAAGGGACCAAATGTGGGTATTTTGTCACACTCCATCACTATTTTTCCAGCTCCTTTTTAGTGACCAATCACTTTGTTTTCCAAAAGTGGTTGCTTTCTTCTGAGACATCGCTGCTTTTTGTACTGGGATTGTGCCCCCAGATAGGGTATCTTAAGCCAAAACATGATCTTATCAAAACCACTTTGATAACAAAGTGTTTTTTGCACCTAAACCTAATCACAGTTTAACCACAACATTGCTGAAATGTAAACAAATGTAAAGTTTCAACATATCTTCTACATAATAATGTGCAAATGTAACGTATCTGTAGTTTGCAGAAACGTACAATGCCAATATTTCTTCTGGAGGTTGGTAATGTTGCTAACAAGGGAGATGCCCACTCCCAAATTGCATACTGTTAATTGGAGAACATTTTTAAGTAGTGAGCTTTGGAGTTCAAGTATGTTATCTTTGGACAGAGCCAGGCTAACAGTTTCCCGTTTCTATTTTTTATGCTAGGCTAAGCTAATCAGCTGCTGGTGCAAACTTCATGTTTACCACACAGACAGACAGTCTGTCACTCAAAGTGGCCCCGGCCCTAGAGACTTAAAAGTTTCTTTGTACCAGGTTGTTAACATGTTTATGTCTGCTGTAAAGTTTGGCATTTTAACATGGGATTCTATGGGGACTGACTCACTGCTGGAGCCGGCCTCAAGTGGCCATTCTTGGAATTGCAGTTTTTGGCACTTCTGTGTTGGCTTAATTTTTCAGCCACTTGGTATTTACCAACAAACATTGTCTTTTAGAACTACAAATGCTTTATATCGCTGCTCACCATTTATTGCATATCATATTTTATTTCAATTAATTACTATTTTTGTCAAAGACACATTATTGTGGCTTGGTAATGCACTGCAGACATATCTTACAACTTAATTCCCATACAAATGCAATGCAACTTTGACAGCAATAAATAAACACATATTGTGTTAATTGCAATAGATCTGTTTCATGGCAGACATTTTGACATGTCGTAGTAGGAGAAACACAGGTGTATTTCATAACATTAATGATAGCTGCATTCCAGTAAGGGGAGGTCCTGGTATTGTGAATGCTGGCTCACTGGAACAGCTTACTGGCACACGAAATGGAACTGAGCCATCGTTAATGTTATCAATTTTACCTGTGCTTTTCCCACTATGACAAGTCAAAATGTCTGCTGTGAAAAAGGTCCATGGACTGTATAAGGCAGGTCATTTTCATTGTTGTTTTGACTTCACTGGAAAGTGATAAAAAGTAGGAAAACCAAATCTAAAACATTACATCATGCTGAAGAAAGCGCTCTGCAGTAATGCCAGTTCCAGATTATCAGATGAGGTTTTCACTCCACCGAGCCCCAAAACACACATCGCTCACACCGAGGGGTCAACAAACTCACTGTGAAAATAACCAGAATGGAGATAAATCTCAATTGAAATATGGATGTATGGAAAGCAGAGACAGATAGAGAAGAAGAGAAGAGGTGAATCATTTTGATATAAGCCAGGCAGCTTTCCAGAGGCTACGACAGAGACAGCTCATAAATCTCACAGTGAGACCAAACAGCCCAGGAAATTAAGTCATACCCTAAATACACCATTCTAGTACGAACTGAACGTCTCTTTTGTTCACAAATATTTATATGTTCTTTTACACCAGTCTCCCCCCCCCCAGAAACAGGATAAGTGCACATTTCAGAGTTTCAAGAGTGTTGTATAACATCAGTGAATATAGAAATTACACTTTTTAAAGTAGGATTCTGCAGCTTGAAACTGTACTGTGTTTTGATCCTCCACAGTTTGGCGCTGTTTCACAAGTGGAAAGTATGTGGAGGCTTTTTCCACACGGGAGAGAGATTGGTGACTCAGTTGCACATAAAAAACATGCACAATGTTTTTGTTGTTTTCTTCTTCTGTTTCTCCAAAACCATCTGTTTTATTTCTCAGTCCTCGGGTATGGCTCATTCCACATGACCTGTGACAGGAATCATTACATGGCAGTCTCGCTCACAGTAGCTGTGAGTAAGTTTAGCGGAACCAGCAGCCCCTGCACCATGACACAACCGAGGCAGCCTGCTGCAGTCAGTTTTATTATTTCCCCCTTTTTGTACATTGTTTTTGAAAACATTTCGTGTCTTGGCAGAGGAATAAACTTGCCACAAATTAACCCCACAGACCTTTGGTGGGCACATATTTATGACCAGCCAACCATCAAACATGTTATATACAGACAGTCAAACCCCATATTTCTTTTATATTCTTATTCCATAAGATCCCAAGGTTTCAAATCCATCAAATGCCTTCAAAATAACATCCTGAATGTGACTACTTTCACTCATTTTAGGTTCTATAAAGCTTCAGCACTGGAACAGATTTAGCTTTATATGTAATGTGTGATCACCGGTGAAAAATGCATTATCTAATTTGACGTCACTTAAAGGGAATATTGGGAACATCTGAATTCAACTAGTTAATTAGGTGCCAGAATGTGAGGGCTTTTCACTGCAAATCACAGTTTGTTTGTTTGATGACCAAGGGATATTTAGCATGTAAAATCATCAAAATAAAACCGATTCTGTCTTCAATAAAACTACTCATAATGTCACTTATAAAGCATCTCTGTCTTTTTCTCCAGAATGGTGAATACCCAGATTTAAAATTGGGACATTGCACTGTCCAACATAAAAAGCAGATGATCATGTATTTGCTTGGAAAAGTCATGCAGACTGAATGTGAAAGTTTTTTTCCCTCTGCACTCACTTGGCTAAACTAGACAGATGACAAATGAGGAAAGGAAATGGATATGGATGTAGAGCAGGCTGGAGGGAGACTGTGTGTGTATGTGTCAGAGTGTGGTACTAATAGTAATACAACACAGTCAATTAATACCTTAACATAATTTAACAGTATACATCATCAGTTAATGTGGTAGCCTATCAAAAATTGGCAACTATTTTTTAAGGGAGAAAATGATGGAAAAAAGCTGCTGTTAGTGACTCAACATACGCAGAAGAAAAACGATGACTGTGCTGGATTTCTTAACATGGACAGAAATGCATAACCAGACAGACAGTTACAGTTTCACTCTCCCTCCTTCATCAACAAGCTGTTGTGATAAGCCCTGGATGTTCTTGCTTATTTATGATGCAGAAATGAGTTACACATATTGTAAAGCCTGCTGCACATGGGACCATCAGCCACCAATGGCCCCCAAATCACTTGATTAAAAACAAGGTGTACAGCCTGATCAGGGATGGGAGAATACATGATTTTAGTGAATTCCATTATTGGGATTATCCTCATAATTGTGAAGAAAGACTCACACAATGTTTATGCAGATGCAGGGGGGCTTGATTGATGATAGGAGATGTGAAGATGTGTTCTGTGATGCAATAAAAACATTTGTTTCTAAACACAATATAAGGTTAAGAGATCCCAGTATGTTTTAATGCCATTTTAAGGGTTTTAAGCCTATTTGGACAATTATCTGGACAATGTCATGAGTTGCAATTATTCTGGCCAGGATAATCGTGATAAGACATTTTAATATCATCCCATGCCTCTGCTTGATACTGTTATAGTTTCTAAAAGTTGCACAAATCCCAGAGCTGGGAGGACATGTTGGGATTTGTGGAGCTTTAAATAAGAGCAGTACACTAAATATTTGGGATTATGATACATGGGTGCTGTATATGTTTGGAAATTGGGAGTGCTATAACAAATCTTATCTGTATAGTTCTATCTTTTTTGTTTTGGCCTGCCATTGCACTGTATGGGAGTTGCTTTGCTGTGTTTTTATAGTAATTTAATAGTCATTAAGTGCATTTGATTATTGTTTGGAGCTTTTGCACATGTTGCAAAGTTAATTAGCTTGAAAATTACAATCAAACAACCACAGCTCTGGTTTCTGAGGGACTGTGTCTAGTATCAGCTGTAGTGCACTTATGTTAACATCTATTTTTCTCTCCTTCACAGCAGGAATCAAGGTGCCATCTCACCTGAACAGACTTCAGATGCTCATTCTTCTTCTTTACACCTTCATGTTTTTTCTTGTCTTGCTGCTTGTTGAAAGTAAAGAGTCTAGAGTCAGTGTTGCTCACACTCGGGTCGCGGGTCATCCAAAGCTCCAATTCAAGCCCTCCCCTTCTCGAGGCTGCGGTGTGAAGGGTATAAAACCAGTGCGCTTCCCTCTTCTCAGTCTGGTGCACCGGCTGCGAGGCTGCAGCGGAAGAGTCACAGAAATCAGATCTCTCTAAACTGAACTTTACTTCTGCACTCGCTTCTTTTGTAAAACTTGCTTTGTTAACTTTTTCTACTTTACCTTGAAATTTTTTAGTATTTTTTTCTTTGTCAAAATGACTGGTAGCCCACTGACAGGGTTACTGGTTGCGCTGTGCGTAAGCAGCGCAGTCCACGGCTTGCCAAAGAAGAGCAAAAGACAAACTGGCCAGTATCAGGTGTATCCTGAGCTCCGTGACGCAGCGGCCGTTAGTCCAGGTTGGTACAAGACTTCCATAACTATCAAGTGTTCTTGAATTTAATTCTTATCCATGTGTAAGAAAAAAAAAAATCACAGATTTTCTTTCTGCACCAGAAAGTAATTTATAGCGGTTTGCTTTAATAAATGCAGTCACTTTTTGGTCATTTATTTTGCATTATTTGATCTAATTTTTCGTTTGAAATGAGCCAAATCAGCCAAACTTTAATGGCCGTTTAACGGTCCAAGTGTTTAATCATCATTATGTAACAACATGCCTATTATATGATTTCTAGTCGGCTGTGAGGATAATGGTCGCTCATACAGACCGAACGAGCAGTGGGAGAAACCCTACCTTGGTAGTACACTGGTGTGCACGTGCAATGGAGCAGCAGGCATCAAATGTAAAAGCAAACCTGAAGGTCAGTGCGAGACCAACCGGTTTGAAATGTCTTCGCAGGCTCAGGTGCACCTTTCACATCTGTCACCTTCTGTTTGGGACAGTTGCCTCCTCCAGTATTTCATATGTCAGAGCTTTTGTGTCAACACCGACCAGTAAAGTGAAATATAGTCAATCACATCATGGCTAAAACACCAGACCTGTACAGGAAACAGACTGAGATATCCACTTGTTCAGTCACCAGTGCGTCTTTACGCAGCAAGAGAAATATCCACGACAGGCTCACAGTGACAAACTCTTAACCTTTGAGTGTTTCCTTTGTTTTTCTCAGTGGAGGAGACCTGCTATGATAAGTACAATGACCGGACATACCGGGTCGGTGAAACCTACGAGAGACCGAAGGACGGGATGATGTGGGACTGCACCTGTATTGGTTCCGGTCGTGGCAAGATCAGCTGTACCATAGCAAGTAAGTGAGGAGCATGGTAAAAACAGTTCCAAAGGAAAGACTGATTACCTTTTCCTTGATTGCCACCTGCCATGAACTTGCCTTGAGTTTTTCCTTTCTATGTTTAGAATTTCTTAGTTATGTTCCCTGCTTCTTTCATGCTTTGGAAACATGATGTCACCTCAGGATGTTTGACTTAAAGTGTAATGACTGAATATAAAATCTAAATGATGGATATGTGTCCACCACAGATCGTTGCCATGAAGGTGGAAGGTCTTATAAAATCGGGGACACTTGGCAGAGGCCTCATGACACTGCCGACTACATGCTGGAGTGTGTGTGTCTCGGAAATGGCAAAGGAGAGTGGACCTGCAAACCTGTGGGTGAGTACTTTTACCTCTGTAAATTTAAAACTTGCAGGGAAACCAAGACATCAACACTTTCCATATGAACTCTGGAATTCAGATGTGAAATATTGCAACTTTAACATGTAGGCTTGTATATCAGTTGCCACCACACACACACACACACACACACACGCACACACACACAGAGTTACAGACAGGGCAATTTCTCAGAAGTATGACTGTGTTTGACACCATTGTAAATATTTGACAGCAGTCCAGACAAACAAGGTAAATGGGCGAGAGAGCACGCCTCCCCTCATTGCCCATCTTACGCCACAGCTATTGATTTTCACTTGGTTTATTCCTCCTGGAAATGTCTGGGATGATTTAGACGCTGTAATGTAAAGCCAGATTTTACAGTATCTCGTGACAAACTGCAGATACAATAAATCTCCTGTGTTTTCTGTGAAGCTGAGCGTTGCTACGACAACAATGCTGCATCATCTTACGTCGTGGGGGAGACCTGGGAGAAACCGTACCAAGGCTGGATGATGCTTGACTGCACCTGTCTGGGAGAGGGAAATGGACGCATCACATGCACCTCAAGGAGTAAGAAGAGTGCACACATCAACACACACTTTAATATGCTTCAGTATCAGCTGTTGACCACTGTTTGTTCTCCCACCAGACCGCTGCAACGACCAGGACACCAGGAGGTCATACCGCATTGGAAACACATGGACAAAGACTGACACAAGTGGACACATCCTGCAGTGTCTGTGCTCAGGAAACGGCCGTGGAGAGTGGAAGTGCGAGAGACACAACGCAGGCCGAAGTGAGACTCAAAATCTGAACTATTGCTTCACTTTGCTTTAAGTGTTCACCAAAACTTTACTCTGATCTTCTCTGACATTCATTATTCTTTTACTCTTTTTGGTGGTATGCAGGCACAGGCACCGTCGTGTTGACCCCCACCCATTCCCAGACTCTGCAGCTGCCCGAGCCCCCCGTCGAAGGGGCATGCCGCACAGACTCTGGAGCCACTTACTATGATGGACAGCGCTGGTTCAGAAACCAGGGCAGCAAGCAGATGCTGTGTACCTGTCTGGGCAACGGAGTCAGCTGTCAGGAGTGGGGTGAGTGAAAACAGGGGTCTCAGTGAAGGAAAGAGGAAGTATGATGAGTTTTACTTATATTTCAGTTTGATTATAAGTCATCAAACTTAAACCACTAAAGACAAGCCTTTAAGATGTGACGCTGTGGCCTGTTCCTAATTGTGTTTCCTTGACAGTAAATCGTTTAAAAGCCCCTAATTCATCCTCGCTCATCCCTCTCCTGTCTGTGCAGAGACCAGGAAGCAGACCTATGGTGGCAACTCCAACGGCCAGCCATGTGCATTCCCATTCGTCTTCAGCGGGAAGACCTATTACTCCTGCACCTCAGACGGACGCACAGATGGACAGCTCTGGTGCTCGACAACCTCAGACTTTGAGAGAGACCAGCAGTACTCTTTCTGCACCGAGAAGAATGGTAAGACTCAGGAACAGGGTTTGACCATTTTGCTGGTTGCGTGGCTATATGGGGCTGATGTTGGCCTTTTATTAAATCACAGCATTTCCCCTTACAGTATAATCCACAACCAATTTATTTAAGATTCCCTCTCAATATCTTACCTTTAAAAAATCTGTACAACCTGCAATTGAATTTCATCATGTTACATTTAAGTCTTAATATGTCAGAATACATGATACTTGGATACTAATTTTTAGTATGAAAACTGTCACATTTAAAGACACAAAATATTGGTGCAAATTTTGGCAAAACTTTCAGAAATCATCAAAGGCCCCAAACCCCAAAGATAAGATAGTAACTGTTGTACGTCCCTCTCTGTCGCAGCCATTGTGGCAACACGAGGTGGAAACTCCAACGGCGCCCTGTGCCACTTCCCCTTCCTCTACAGTGGCCGCAACTACACTGACTGCACCACAGATGGACGCCGTGATGGCATGAGGTGGTGTGGTACCACCCACGACTACGACACGGAGCAGCGCTTTGGATTCTGCCCTATGGCTGGTGAGTGTGTGTGCTCTGTTTTGTTTGTTACACACTTTGCTGTCACTTTAGAACCTTCCAATTAAACGTATAATAACATCAAGTTATTGAATACTTTTGTCTTCTACAGAAAGTTTTCTAATTTACATTCCCAATATAGACTATACAATCATGATGTTAGTGAAAACAGATGTATAAAGGACTAGTTTGACATTCTGGAAAATATGCCTATTCACTTTTTTTTGCTGAGAGGTAGATGAGAAGATTAATACCACTCTCATCTGTAGATTAAATATAAATCACCATGCGGTTAGCTTAGCTTAGCATAAAGGCTGGAAACAGGGGGAAAGGTCGCCAGACACTGTTGAAAGGTTACAAATCCACCTACCTGAACTTTCCGAACAAGAAAGCAAAAGATCAAAGTTGGTGCAGTGGTCCTGGGTCACATGGCCCAAGTCAGAAATATTGTGCCTTTTTTTTGTAGAGGATGCAATTACACTGAATAGTTTGGTCTTTAGCTCATCTTGTTGTTATAGATGTTAATGGATGTTTGGTTGCATGGCTCACTTGTAGACAATTGGGGCGTTTCAAGAAAAAGGGTTTATGGTCATGGGAGAGTGATGACTCTAATAGGGCTTGTACATTTACATCTTGATTACATACAGAGTGGTGTCACTGGGCTGACTGGGCCATGGAGAATCACTGGTCTGAACACACACAGTACTGTTTATTTTATTTTATTTTTTTTACTTGTATTTCTTCATGTAGCCCATGAGGAAGTATGTACCACCAACGATGGGGTGATG
Source organism: Epinephelus lanceolatus (assembly GCF_041903045.1). Taxonomy (NCBI): domain Eukaryota; kingdom Metazoa; phylum Chordata; class Actinopteri; order Perciformes; family Serranidae; genus Epinephelus; species Epinephelus lanceolatus. Next base: position 19,115,604 of record NC_135735.1, read on the forward strand.
CACCGTGTGGGCGACAAGTGGGACAAACGCCATGACGTCATGGGTCACATGATGGAGTGCACATGCCAGGGCAACGGCCGTGGGGAGTGGAGCTGTGTTGCTCACTCACAGCTGCGAGGTCAGAGAGCAAACTCCATTTGGGTTTGAAACACAACTGTTTGAGTTGTCTGGAAGCGAAAGGTTTAATGTTGACTTTGCTCCTTTCTTTATGTGTCCAGATCAGTGTGTTGTTGACGGCTTGTACTATGAGGTAAACCAGGAATTCTCCAAGCGCCACGACGAGGGCTACATGATGAACTGCACCTGCTACGGACAGGGACGTGGACGCTGGAAGTGTGACGCCATCGGTGCGTTCGTGGCTCATTAGCTCAGTTCAGGAATTAAAAATGCTCATGCACTTTTCAGCTGAATCACTCCAGCCTCATTTGTCCCATCTGATCTCTGATGTTTTCTTCTCTTTCCTACAAACAGATCAATGTCAGGAGCCACAAACCAGAACCTTCTATCAGATTGGAGAGACATGGGAGAAAATCATCCATAACATCCGCTACCGCTGTTACTGCTATGGCAACGGGATTGGCGAGATGAGATGTGAACCTCAGCAGACCTACCAAAGTATGAAAAACCTATCTTCTGAGCATCATCAGTTTAAAGCTGCTGTCTACTTCAGTTGGTGCACAGATCTGTTTCTGCAGTGTCCACATATTTGAATATGGTGGTTCAAATGTTGATATGCATACAACAACAAAAGTAATAGTGTGTCAAAAATTGCACTCCTTCTCCTCAGAGTCATAACTCAGGCATGATGCACATATATTTAGATTCAGCCTGACTTTCACTTATATATTTCTAGTGTCCACTATGGATAAACATTCATTAAGCCTTCTTAGAAATCAGAGAAAAAACACATCTCTTCTGATCTTTACAAGCTTTTCTTTGGAATTATCAGAATCAGTCATCTAGTGATAACAGGAAGTTAGCGAGTGCAAACGGGAACTCCAAATAACTAAATCGGCATGACTTTTTGTGGTGCAAATTTGCAAAAAATGCAAACAAATATAGGAAAACTGCATTCAGATTTCAACCTCAGCATCATTTTCTAATTTGCTGATGATCTATTTGATATAATTGTTATAACTTTGGCAGGTCTGAGGCTCAATTATGGGGTGAGAGATTTAATTCCTAAACCCCTGCACACTATAAGATAACAAACATAACCTATTAGTAAGTAGGATTATTTATTTGCAATATTTAAAGGAATACTTCACCCTCCAAATGATCATTTGTATATCAATTACTCATCCATGTTGCGTTACATTTGTGAAGAAAGTGTTTTCTTGCATGCCTTTGCAGGGAACAAAGAATCCAAAAACGTAGAAAATTCAAAATGAATTGAAGTCATAGGGGTCCACATTTAACAACAACAAAACTATAGTAAAACATCAATCTGTTCACAAACTCTCACACAACTCGTGCAGTAATATCCAAGTCCCATTTATTCAGTCATATGCTCAGTAGCTCCCAAACAGACAGCCCTTTCCAACGGGATACTGAACTGAAATGAAACGTATCTATGCTCTCTTCAAATCCAGACTCCATTGACAAAAACAGTAATTTTATCTAGCTAAACACAGGAGCCGCTTGTCTACTGCTGCCTGGCTCTGTAGTTTGCTTGTGTTAATGTGTGACTTTGGTGAATCCAAACTAACCCTTTAAAACATTAAAGTCACACATTAACACAAACAAACTAAGTGATCGAGGCAGCAGTACACCAGCAACTCCTGTTTTCAACGAGGTAAAATTACTGTTTTTGTCAGTGGAGTCTGGCTTTGAAGGGAGCATAGATAAGTTTCACTGTCAGCTTAGTTCCCCATCGCAACTGGCTGTCTGGGGATGTACTGAGCATAAAACTGGACAAATGAGACTTGGATTATACTGCGCAAGTTGTGTAAGAGTTTGTTAACGGATGTTAAGATACAGTTTTCCTGTTCCTAAATGCTGATCCCTATGATTTTAATTCATCAAGAATTTCCTCCGTTTTTGGGTTCAGGCATGCGAGAAAAACAAAGTTTTCTTTACAGATTTAATGTAACACAGGCGAGTAATTGATATTCAAATGGATATTTGGGGTGGTGAAGTATTCCTTTAAGTTTTATTTATTTGGGAAGCTGTTATGTCTCCAAAGCGTCTCAGTCCTACGCTGCAGTTTTTCCACTAAGTCTGACAGCTGTTCGTGCTTAATTTGTGTTTGCTGTACTTATTCAAACCTCCTACGTTACTGACCTCCTTCCTCTCACCTACCCCTAACCTCCCATCACACGTCACTGAAATGAAAAGTTCACTTGCCAGGTTAGTGGAGGGAAGCGGGGGTTTGGTGTTTTTTCTCGACTTTGAAGTCTGCCAAATGGAGAGGTGCTTGCCAATCACATCACCCCTGTCCTCCCCTCAGTCTTTGTAGTTGGAGAGGTTTTTCCGCCCCCACCTGCCGTTGTTGTGCTGACCTGCTGAGGGGAAAGGGATGCCGGGAAGAGGGGTGTAGACTTATACTCTTCCTGCTGCCAGTACATTCATGTAGGGTAAAAGTTGCTTAATGTGGAACTTTGTACCGCAGTGTCCTGAATCAAACACTGACCTAAAACTTAGTTGCAACATTAATCTCACCATGATTAGTGTGTGTGCAGTGCAGGGAGTGTGAAGCTATATGTGTGTGTGTTCATGGGGGTATGGAGGCTAGATAAACTGTGATGAATATAGTGCTCCGGTGTTATGTCGCACCGTAAGATGACAGTAGGTGTTTGAGCTGGTTTAGCACCGTCTGGTGGTTTGGTTCTGTCCCAAAATGATGAATCCCTCTGACAGAGTCTCACCAAAAGGTAGCCAACTTTCACCCACACTCTCTAACAGGTAACACCGTCACATTATTTGTTTTTGACAATGTGTGAGCCTTTTTCTCATCGCTAACAGCAGCGTTGTTTTCTCCTGGTGTCGTCCTCTAAATCCTTTCCAACAACTGCCTCTCTATCTCCTCAGGCGGCCACAGACCTGTCCAGGTGATCATCACAGAGGCAGGGAAACAGCCAGACTCCCACCCCATTCAGTGGAATCCCCCTTCATCTGTTCACATCACCCAGTACATCCTCAAATGGAGAATTGTGAGTTGCTCTTTTGGTTCATCTTTTTTTTTTTCGTCTTCAAAAGGTTGTTTTAAATTTGCTGACCGGTAGCATTAGTGAAGGTGAGCAAACAGTCAAGTGCTTTTGGTAATGTTGACTGAAGTTTGAACATGGACAAACATGGTGATCAGAGGGTACATGAACTCCCCTTTACTAAACGCAAACACAGCTTTTTAGCAGACTCCAAGGAAAACATCCCTCCCCCCGTGATTGTTTTTCTCACACATCTTTTTCTCTTTGAAGACCTCAGAGACTGACAGGCTGGCTGAAATGTTTCTGAGGCTTTAATTGAAGTCAAACAGATTTTCTCTGGAGGCGTTTGTGTATTTTGGATAGAAAAGTCACTCAAAGCCCTCATCTGGCCCTCCTGCTGAGAGAGTTTGTAATTTTCCAACAGAGTGCAAAGCCAGACTAAATACTCCTTAAGCAGGATGTGGCAGCGAACTGGTCTGAGTCAGAGTCCAAAATATACTACCATAAAAGGTCTTAATTATCTGAATTACTTAATGATTCCACTTAATTCTCCTAAATTTTCACGTTTTTATTCAATTAATCACATCTGTGCTATCAAAATTGTTCATTAATGTAAAGAGTTATGCATGTCAGCAAGAGTTTAGAAATCAGATTATCCAGTTGAGTAAACAGTCTCACCACAAGGTCCATTTAGTAGCTGTTCTGGAGCTTTTGATCACGTAACATGCCCTGCATCAGCACATAATGTAATTATAAATGTTCTTCCAATTTTTCTGAGCACTTTAAAGGAGTCTTATCCATGTTTGCTTAAAAGTTAAAGTTTGGCGTTTACTCTTGAGCTTTGCAAGTGCTCAATAATAATGATAATGATAATAATCAGCAGATTATCCACTCTTCAGTCAATACTTTATGTCATTAAAGAGTGAACGTATAACCCATTGACTTTATATCTTTTTACTCCTTCTGGCAGAAAAATAGCGGTAGTCCCTGGAGGGAGGTCACCGTCCCTGGCCACCTCAACTCCTACACCATCAGCGGGCTGCGTCCAGGCGTCACCTACGAGGGTCAGCTGATCAGCATCCTGAGATATGGACGCCGTGAGGTCACACGCTTTGATTTCACCACCACCCACGGTTCCTGTGAGTAAACTTGAGACGCAACATTCTCTTAACCCCACAAATCCTAAGTAATTCTTTTTAAGGGAACATTACATCTTTTTTATCTCTCAAGTGGAAACATCAGAGGGAGAGACGACCCCACTTCCTCCAGTGGTGGACACTTCCGAGTCTGTGACAGAGATCACCTCAAACAGCTTCGTTGTGTCCTGGACATCAGCCTCTTCTACCATCTCTGGCTTCAGGGTGGAGTATGAGCTCAGTGAGGACGGGGCCAAGCCGAAAGTCCTGGGTGAGAGCCTTTGAGCGTCACTGATACATCTATAATGCCTCCATAATGTCACATATGAATACAGTAATTAAATGGACTGATTAATTAGGCAGTTTTTCTGCTGACGTTCTGATAGATTTACCTTCAGGTTATATGTGGTCAACAGATTTATTGTAGTAAACGCTGTGACACCAATCTATCAGTGGAATGGGCAGTATGGGTAAAATGCTCTATCGCATCATGTCGTATCGTATCGTATTGGTGACTTTATATCACCGTATTGAAAAATGTCTTATAGTACATTTTCTGGACACTAACCAGAGATGTCTGTCTGTTTTTTGCTTACGTTGCCTATTAAATACCTGGTTAGCCAAGGTATTTCATCACATTGATTCAAAAATCATGCAAAAACCCAATCATGCCATTATTGAGCAGCCCTCCTCATTCATGTGCAAAATGGTTTCAGTCACCCAGGAGTACTGACAACATAGATATCATTGTATAATATATATACTGGATATACTGTGTGTTAACGCACTTTTTGTTGGCTTCTCCAGATCTCCCTCGCACAACCACCTCTGTCACCATTGGCGACCTCCTGCCAGGACGCAGATACAATGTCAATGTCTACGAACTCCCTAATCAGGGACAGCCAAACCTCATTCTGACTACCTCCCAGACTACAGGTGGGAGAATCCCTCTCCTGGTCAGGATTACGCAAATTCAGTCAATTTTTACACAAAATATGACGTGACAGATGTCCGTTTTTTTGCCTTTCCCCAGCTCCTGACACCCCGGCTCAGCATGCAGTTGATGAGGTGGGAGAGACCTCCATCCGAGTCAGCTGGACCAGGCCTCAGGCTCCTATTACTGGTAAGAAATATGTCTGTGTGTGTGTGTTAATGTGTGGTTTAGTGGTCTAGTAAAGAGATCCATTTCATTTTGTCTGTGTGTAACTGTGCCTGCCAGGTTACCGTGTGGTGTACACGCCGTCAGTGGAGGGCAGCAGCACTGAGCTGAACCTGCCAGACTCAGAGACCTCAGTGACCCTTGTTGACCTTCACCCTGGTCTCCTTTACAACATCAGCATCTACGCTGTGGAGGAAGACCAGGAGAGTGAGCCTGTTTTTGTACAAGTCAACACCGCTGGATCTCCTCTACCAGGTGCACATTTTTTAAACAGATACCATATCTTTCAGTTAACAAAGAAGCAGAAATGAACGAAAACTGCTTCATGACTGAGGTTTTTCGCTAAATTAAAACATTCCCAGTATGTTATTCTGTTCTTTAGATGCTGAATTCTTTTTATATCATTCTTTGTCTTTTGGCTGTCAGTAAAAACTGAGCAAAGTAAGTTTATTCTTGCAGCTGAAGATTCCTTATAGGGGGCTTTAGAAAGGGCTCTCCAGTGTTTGGGAAAGACTGAGCTTGTCAAAACATTGCTTTGTCAAAATACACTTAAACAGCTTTGGCTATATAATGGTAAGATCCTCTTATCTTCATCCTAGTCTGCCATAGCCCCTGAGTGACCTCTCTTTAAACATGGTGGGTTCAGAAACAGACACCTGTTCAGGCACTTAAGAGAAGCATGCATGCATGTACAGCCCACACCCACACAGAGGCACACACACACACACACACACACACACACACACACACCATAAATCCTCTGTATATCTTAAATTGGATTTCAGACCCTCTCCTTGTGCCTGGCACGGCAGAATGTACTCTTTATTTAAGCTTGAAAAACAAAACGAGATGCTATAGAGAATGTCTGACTTTTATCCACATCTGGTTTGGCATTTCTCTCATATTTTCCGCTTTATCTGAGCCGTTATTGTTGTTATCTGTACATTGTTAAAGCCTTTTATTGTACAGTTTTTTTCAAGTTGAGGGTGTTTGCAGAGCTGCCTCAGTTAAGACAGATGTTTAGATTGTTTTACTGTACTTAGCATTTTAAAGTTAGCCCTGTACCGTACATACATAGCTAAGTTAAAGGTGTCTTGTGGGTGTTTTTGTAAACAAAGTTACCTTTACAAACAGTTTTCATTCAAACAAAATGAGGACATTTGCATGAAAGTTGCTCAGTGGTGCATGAAGTAAAAACAATTTGACTTCCTGAGCATAAAACGAATGTGGGCCCCATAAAGCAGGTGCACTGGAGACTTTGCCAGGTAAGTGGCTAACTTCTGGTTTAGCCCTCTACTAATTTGAATTGGGATAACAATATTTATATATATTTATTAAAATGTTATCGGACCAAATGGATCAAATTTCATAGTGAAACAAGTTATTTCGCGGGGGCTGTGACACAAAGAAATTACACACTGACTTACAGATGTCTCCTTCACAGAGTAAGTCTATGGGAAAGGGTCTTGTTGGGCCAAGTGGCATCATGTGACGGATTTAGCCACTACAGAAATTGGCTTCAAAGCCCGGTGCTGTTCGCGGGGGCTTGGTAGTGGTCAGCGACTCCTTGTTATACCCCTTGTCAATCAATCTGCCACTTCCTGTCCACAGAGGAGGTCCCGGCACCCACAGACTTGCAGTTCTACGAGGTTACAGACATGAAGATCACCATCACCTGGACTGGTCCACCCAGCGAGGTGACCGGTTACAGAGTGCACTTCACTCCTGTCAGTCCTGACGGCACTGAGACGAGGCTCCTGCAGCTGCCCATCTCCCCCAACGCATATGCTGATATCACCCACTTGCAGCCTGGCACACCGTACCGCTTCTACATCTACGCCATCAACAGTGGAGTGGAAAGCAAGCCACTTGTGGGAGAAAAGTCTACCAGTAAGTATAACCAGGGACAAAGGAGCCAGAGTTAGACACAGAGGGATTACAATAACATCATAAAGATTTTCTGTCTTACATGTGTTAAATTTTCTAACCCCTCCAGAACCTGATACACCCACCAATGTGCGATTCACTGACATCGGCCCTGACAGTGCACTGGTCATCTGGGAGGCTCCCCGCGCCATCGTCAGTGGCTACCGTCTCTTCCTGAGCATTGAGGGCTCCAACCCCATCGAGAAGAGGATCCCCGGCAGGGTCACCCAGTACCCTTTGAGGAATTTACGTCCAGACACCCAGTACACTGCCACCCTGCACTCCGAGCTGAACAACGAGCTCAGCGAGGGCGTCACTACATATTTTACCACCAGTCAGTATTAAGAGAAACACAACATCTGATCAGAAAAGAATACCTTGTTGCAATAAATTTAAATTTATTTTTCCCCATTCTGTCTTCCTCCCAGCTCCCCAGATGGGAAATAATCCTACTTTCGCCACTGAGGTCACTGATACCTCCATCATCATCACCTGGGTACCTGTCCGCAGGTTCAGCTACAAGGTAGACACCTACAACAACAACTTCATAATCAAACAAAACCTGCTTTAATCAATATTTTTATAATATCAATGCATCAAATCACTCTTGGTAATGTGAAAGGGGTTTACAGCTTGTCGCACTGCCCTTAGGTGGCCAAAAAAGATCACTTAATGCGGATTTAATGTCTTTGCTGTGGTATACTTTAAGTGTATTTTCTAGGTTTCTGATCTCTGCATGTCGGCCTCCTTCTCCACAGCTGTCTGTGCTCCCCAGCCAGACAGGCGAGTCTCCCAGAGAGGAGACCTCTGACTCTGGACGCATTGATATTCCCGGTCTGACTCCTGGAACTCAGTACACCTACAGCGTTCAGCCCATCTTCAACGGACGCAACCGTGGAAACCCCATCACCCGCAATGTCGTCACTCGTACGTGTCCAATTTACTTATACTACAAAAATAGGCACCTTAAAGTAAGTTGTATAACTCATCACCGCACTAATTTATGCTGTGGGCCCATGTTACACTGTTCTAACCATGTGGTATGAATTTGTTGAAGAAGTAACCGCTGCATTGAATCAAGTTTCTCATGCTTGTGTCAAAATGTGCTTTCCTCTCGTTACAGCCCTGTCTCCTCCCACTGACCTCAGAGTGGAGTCCAACCCTGTCACAGGAGATCTCACTGTCCACTGGGTAGCTTCCAAAACACCAGGTAAATATTGACTGTGCTCCCCACGCACTGCCGGCACATTTGATCTCGCCAAGTCTAGACCTTGGCCCTCGAATGCTATCTCTTTTTTTTTACAGGCACAAATGTCTCTTCCCGGTATTTCCTTTTGACTCATTTATTGCAAGAACCTCTTGACATTGTGTTCTACCCGCTTCACATTTGTCATGTTCTCCCCCCCTCTGGGGATAAAAAATGAAGCCAACGTGACAAAAGACTGCACTTCCTTGAATGGCCACTTGAGGCTGGCTCCAAAAGACTGTCAATCCCCATAGACCCCCAGTGTTAAAATGTGCAACTTTACAGCAGAAATTAACATGTTTTCAGCCTGGTATAAAAACAGTTTTGTTCTCTATAGGTAATTTTCCATTTCATGACAACTGTATGGGGGATGAATTTTTATGTAACTCACTCACTTAATTTTTATTAAGGCTTAAAGTTATGATTAAGAGCACAGCCATTTTGAGTGACAGGCTGTGGTCACTTCTGACTCCAAAAATCCAAGATGGTGATGGCCAAAATATTGAATCCGCAGATTTAAAACGGGGTCCACAAACTAATGGGTGACATCAAGGTGGCTACGTTAATTATTCTTACACAGTCTGTGTTCCCTCAACCCTCTGCAGGCATTACAGGCTACAGAGTAACAAGCACGCCAATGAGCGGCCAGCGAGGAAACTCCCTGGAAGAGTTCGTCCGAGCTGATCAGACCTCTTGCACGCTAGAGAGCCTGAATCCGGGGGCAGAGTACAACATCAGTGTCTTCACTACCAAGGGCCATTTGGAGAGTGTGCCAGTGTCCACAATTGTCACACCAGGTAGGAGCCACCAGGAAAGCATTCACACATGTTAATAGGCGTCAAACCCACGACTTTGTCCACAGAAACGACCGGTGTGTCTGTGTGAGGAAAAGAGAGAGATGAATTTGCCATGAAAGACTGGGTAGAAGTCATTTCACTTCCTGTCATTATCCCTACCCCCACCCCCCCACAATGTATTCCTCTTTATGCTGAAATGTTTTTCCTATGAATACATTGTTTTTGAAATTGGCGCAGTTTCAAAAAACAAAACAAAAAGCTTGTTGAAGCTTGAAGCTTTCATGAAGCTGCATGAAGGGATTTTTGGCCACTAGGGGGCAGAATAACTTCAAAACAACCTGATACACAGCAGTTATCACCTTTTGAAGTTATGTTAAATAGGTTTGCAGAAAAATGCCTACTTGCACATTCAGCAGACACAGAGCAACATTATTATCTCAGTTAAAGACTGAAATTCAGTACTCATTATCCTTACAGCTCTTTTTCAGCTGCACCAAAAATATCTCAGAGGCTAAAAAGCTTGGAGCTACAGAGTTGGGGGCTGATTCTCTTTGGATTCCTGACTTTAAACAACCCCTTTGTACAAACACATGAATTAATGCGGCTTTAATTATTATAACCTACTACTAACATGATCGTTGGTACATGCATGGAGTTCATGTTAGTTGGGATGGTGAAATTAATTTCCATTTTTTTAGCATGCCCAGAAGTGTTGTATTAATCACTGCTTTGATTATAAAGTGAATTGTGAATGTGTATTGATTCTAGTAATTTGTAATTGTCTCTATCTAGCATGGCTTCTGTTACACTCTGGATCTCTTGACTGCTTTTTTGGGAATGGAATCAATGTTTTTTGATATAACTGGTGTAATTATCATGGCTATTGGGTCTTTCTGTCTGTCTAATGTTGCTTGCGCTTTGCAACTGGCCTAACCCTTTCAGAAATCCCCGCACCAAGTCACATTGACTTTGTCGACATTACTGACACCACCATCGGCCTGCGCTGGATCCCTCCGAACTATTCAACCGTTACTGGTTACCGGATAATGGTGGTAACGTCAGGCGAGAGCTTGCCAATTTTTCAAGAAATGGTGGATGCGTCTGCTGGTTATTACACCATTCGTGGTTTGGAGCCGGGTGTGGACTATGACATCAGTATCTTCACTGTTACAGAGAAGGGGGAAAGCGAGCCGACCACACAAACAAAGCAAACACAAGCTGGTGATTTAACTCTTTCTCTCCATCCGTGGGAAGGGCTTGGGTTTTGATCTGAGAGAGTAGATGAAGGCACACTAACAACCTTTTCATTAACGCACATGATTAACTCAGACACTACAGCACATTTCAGATATGTATCACACCAATGATATTTTCTTAAGCCATTTTAAATCTGATTATTTAATGCACCTCTTTGTTTTTTTCCTGTGTTCGCTATAACTCTATTACTCATCCTTCCAGCCATTCCAGCTCCTACCAACCTGAGGTTTAGCGGTGTAGGTCCTGACCACATCAGGGTGACTTGGACAGTCCCCCATGTTGCCAATCCAAGCGACATCTCTCGATTTGTCATCCGTTACCACCCTGTAGCCACAGATGACGACATCAAGGAGGTCAATGTTGGAGGAGCCACCAACACCTTCGTGCTGGAGAGTAAGACGACATTAAGACTGTGTCTGTTTTAAAGGTTCTGACAACTGGATTTGTTTTTCTTTGCAATGCTCCACCTTAAGCCATTATCTTTCCATTTCCATACAGACCTGCTGCCCAACACCGAGTACAGTATCAGTGTTATGTGTGTGTACGGTGAACGAGTGAGTGAGCCAGTCACAGGGACTCAGAGGACAAGTGAGTATGACCCAAAGTGGGTACCTTATTTTGTGGATAGGCATTGGGTGGTGTCATGAAAAAAAAAATCAGGTTTGGGAGCCACTGGATTATGACACCAGTACAAAAACAGTCTCCAACAACAAAACAAATTGTTAAAAAGAGATAATATGTGTTGCCTTGCAGTTTTGTAATTTCCATTATCATTGCATGTAATTTAAAACCTTCCCCTGCAGCTCTGGACTCCCCCACTGGCTTGGATTTCTCTGACATCCGCACCAACTCCTTCACTGTCCACTGGCTGGCTCCAACCGCTGCTATCACCGGCTACCGCATCCGCTATCAGAAGACGAGCGGCGGGAGGGCCAAGGACGAAAGGCTGCCCCCAACCAGGAACTACTACACTTTGACCGGACTGACACCAGAGACTGAGTATCTGATATATGTGTACGCTGTCAGCAACACTCAGGAGAGTCAGCCTCTGACTGGCACACAGGCCACCAGTGAGTTCTGTCATGGTTTCTGCCATCATGTCTCTTTTTCTTCTCTTGTCTTGATCACAGTTATTCTTATGTTTTTTTAATCGCATTTTTAAATTATAATACCTCTTTCCTCTCTTCTCCAGTCTCTGATGCCCCTACTGACCTTGAAGTAACATCGTCCACCCCCACCAGCATATCCATTCGCTGGGACGCCCCTTCTGTCACGGTGAAGAACTACAGGATCACCTACGGAGGCACAAGTCAGTACATATATTTGAAGTCATAGTTTGCTCTAAACCTGAACCGTATTTGGAGCGTAACACTCGTCTCTTCTAACTGTAGGTGGCGAGGCTCCTCAAGAGTTCACAATCCCAGGCACTCAGACTTACGCCACCATCAATGGTCTGAAGCCCAGTACTGACTACACCATCACAGTCTATGCTGTTACAGGAAGAGGGGACAGCCCCGCCTCCAACACCCCGGTCTACATCACGCACAGGACAGGTACTTCAATGAAAAAATAAAATAAAATCTGGAGAAAAAAAATATTGAGAGGTTAAATCTAAAGGTTATGTGTTCATCTCTCCTTCAGATACTGAGCCCCCCACTGACATGCGACTGACTGATGTTAGTGACAACGCCCTCACAGTGCGCTGGTCTCCTGCTCAGGGACCAATCAGAGGCTACAGAATCACCAGTGTTCCCAAGAATGGGTTGGGACCCTCCTACTCTGAGGAGGTGGCCCCTGGTAAGAAAGAGAAAAACAAAATTCCTAAAACCCTACAATTTATTTTACATATTTTTTCCAACACAGTACCCTCTTCTCACTGGCTCCTTTTCTGCTCGTCTGTTACAGATCAGACTCAGATGACGTTCACAGGTCTGATGCCCACTGTTGAGTACGTTGTGAGTGTCTATGCCCTGGGCAATGATGGACAATCCTCTTCACCCGTGTCGGACAGTGCTATCACTGGTTAGTTTGCTCTCTTTTCATTGTTCAGACAGTTTACGTGCACTTAAAGGCAGGATATGCAATTCTGTGTCGCCACAATTGTCTTAATCAAAACAATAACGAAAGTAGGAGCAATGCCATCATTGCAGTCAGTTTCTCCTGGTTAGGATTCCCTCAGTGTTCCTACTTTGGGAGATTTTTACTGGGAGCCAAATTGTCCTTAAAGGTCTCCAAAATAAACAGATCAGGTGATTAAAATTGGTTGGCTTGCTCCTCTGAAAACGTAATCCCCCCCTCTTCCTTCTCTCCTGCAGCTATGGATCGTCCCAAGGACCTGACCTTCTCCGACATTGACTCCACCTCCATGCGCATCACTTGGGACAGTCCAGACGGTACCGTGACATCATACCGTGTCCTGTACTCCAGCTCAGAGGAGAGCGAGAGGGAGCTGCGTCCAGCACCCAGAGGTGATCAGGACACTGTGGTGCTGAGAAACCTCCGCCCCGGGACAGAGTACACTGTAAAAGTCATCGCCCTCCATGACCGCACACCCAGCAAACCGTTGGTGGGAACCCAGGCGACAGGTAGGAACACACAGAAAACATCAACACGTCAATGACCTAATTTATTTGTAACCTGACTCTGATTCTAAATGTGCTTTTTGTTGTGTTAGTGATCCCTGCTCCGACCAACCTGGTGATCTCAGATGTCGGTCCCTCCACCTTCACCGTGTCATGGCGTGCTCCCAGTGCACGCCTGTCAGGCTACCGTGTGGTTGTCAACCCCAAGGACGTCAATGGACCGACCAAAGAGATGAACATCGCTCCGGACACCACGCGTGTTGTTGTACCGGGACTCATGGTAACAAGAGTTCTTATCTCAGTATTTATTTATTGATTACAGTCAGTCAGTAGGTAAATATCAACTGTATGTGTCGTAGGTGGCAACCATATACCAGATACACGTCTACGCCCTGAAGAACTCTGTCACCAGCAGACCGCTGGAGGGGGAGGCGACCACACTGGAAGGTAACTGGCTGCATCATAAATGAACACATTTCCAGTCATCGCATGGTGTTATCCCCTGCTCTGTTTTATGACTGTTTCTTTTCCTCCTTGATGCAGATGTAAGTCCTCCTCGGCGTGTGCGCATCTCTGATGTGAAGGATACGTCTTTCACGCTGACCTGGCGCTCCAAAGTGGAAACCATCACTGGTTTCCTCATCGAAGCCACGCCCCACGGTGGCTTGCATGCCCCCATCATCAGAACCATTCCAGGACAGACTTACACCTACACTCTCACAGGTACAACACACCCTCCTTCTAAACACACTTTTATTCAGTTTACAGATGTAAGTTTCAGAAGTGTGACTTAAATGTTTGTTTGTCTTCTCAGGTCTGCAGCCAGGCACCACGTACTCTGTTAACCTGTACACCCTGAATGGCAACACAAAGAGCGCCCCCTTCAGTCTCATGATACAAACAGGTACTATACAGATCTGTGTCCGATGTCTGCTTCATTGTGCATACATTTCATGCCCCTCTTCAGAAGCCAAAAACACGAATGCCCACCCACCACCCCACAGTTTTTCTAAATCAATAATTAACAATAATTGGGAAGCAACTAATAAGAAAGCATCCATGTTGAATTTTAGTGAAATGGAAGTCAACAAGATAGCATCAGAAAACTCTAGTTTATTTTGCGTACATAAATCTGTTTCACTCCATATTTGTCTCCTGGTCATCCATGCCCCATCTGCTGTACCCAACTGTTTAAGAAACAATTATTTAATGGTGTTTTATCTGTATCATTACATACAATACATAGTGTATACACTGTACAATGTGAGTACACGCATTGCAAAAGGACTAAGAGAAAGAGATGAAATAGTAACATACACAACGTTGTAGTTTCATGCAGCCACAGTAGATGCACCCATTTTAGAAATTGTTTGTGGCTCCAGAGGAGGCTGCACAGAGTCTGATAAATGGCCTCAAGTGAGTCAGTATTGGTTGTGGCTGAAGACCAGTGGTGGAGTGTAACTAAACACATTTCCTCAAGTACAAATATGAGGTAATTTTGCTTTAGTTAAGTATTTTAATCTCATGCCACATTCTGCTTTTACTCCACTCCACTTAAGACTGAAATGTTGTACGTTTTACTCCACTACAATTATTTGATAACATTAGATTTTTGAACAGAAACTATATGAAAATATATAAGAGCAGCTGAAACGATAAATTGATTGATTAGAAAATCAACAGGCAACTGTTTTGATAACTGTTAAAGTAATTTTTCTATTCAAAAACATTTCATGGTTCCAGATTCTTAAGGAGGACTTGCTGCTTTTACTTTGAATTATTTTGATTTATTAAGTTGATTGAGATTTTTTGCGCTGAGCACTTTTACTTTTAATGCTCAAATACACTTTCTTGATTTTACTGACATACTTCTGCTCCATCAATGTTGAATTTTTCTTTTCCAACTTTTCATATTAGGCCCAACAGTGTTTTAGGACATTATTGGGACAGTGTGCACTGCTAAATTATTGGAGTTCTCGTTAAATCAGGTCCTAAATGACAAATGCAGCTGTAGCATTTACAACAATAAGATGAACTAACATGATATTTTTCATCACAGCTGAACCAGTGGTCCAGGCTCCCACCAACCTCCAGTTCACATCTTTGACCCCCACTTCCATCTCCTTCACCTGGCAGCCACCTGCCACACACATCACAGGATACCACGTCACCTACGAGGAGTCAGGAGGAGCACCACGAGAGCTTACCCCACGACCCCACCCCGGCCAAAACTACGCCACCATATCTGGTATGAGCTTGTCATGCATTTACATTTGTCCGCTTATTTAGTTTTGCTGCAGTTCCTTTTAATTTTCATTTCCAGTTTGATCATAAAAAAGGTTTAGAGTTATGAAAAGCTTCACACAGGCTCCACCCCTTATATAATTCTTACACATAATCACGAGTCAGGTGCAACCTGCTAATTCTACTGCGTGATAATTACCCATCTCCTCAGGTCTGAGACCAGCCACAGAGTACATCATTAAGATCATCGCTATCCAGAACACAAAGAGGAGCACACCTCTGGTGGGCAAGATCAGGACTCGTGAGTATATTAAGACATCTGTGAAAAATATGATGGTAAAGGTGATGCATTCAAGTAATCAAATAAAGTGCCTTAATTCAGATTTGTTACGGGTAAAGATCCTATAAAATGTTAGGGACTGAATGGCAGCTTCAATCTGCTCAGCTGAATCAAAATATTTTGCAGCAGCAGCTCAGAGATAAACTGTGCAGTCGATCAGCATTTGGCTGCTAAAACAATAATACCTTGTTTTATTTTGAATGTCTCAAAAATGTCATTCAAAATATCTGTGTGTTTGTAATGCTGCATTGAGACACACTTTGCCATGAAGCAGTACCCCAGCGATGCTGCATATCTGCTGCCTCCTGTTGGCTGAGATGCATTACTGCAGCTCTGCTCTACCTCCCCCCTCATCTAACCTGCTTGCTTCCCTAACCCCATCTCTCCCGCCCAGAACCCGACTCCTTGCTTCCCCTGCCGCTGCCCCGCCCTGGAGGGGTGCTGGATGTGCCTGAAACTGACTTGGACAACACAGTCCAGGTAGTGGGCAACAGTGGCCAGGATGCGCATAGTGGTCAGAGCCAGACTGTGGAGTACACAGAGTACAACAACAACGGAGGCAACATCAGATTTAACGGGAACATTGACAACCCACAGTCGCCCTATGGGCAAGTTCGTGAGCCCTTGGTATTTGTGCCCCTTCCTGATGCAGAGGGCCGCAGATTGCCCATCCTGAAGATGAACGTACCCGTCGGCTCCACATTTGATAACGAGACAGGAGTGCCGCAGGAGGCCCAAACTCAGACTACTATCTCCTGGAAGCCTTACAAGCAGAGCAACGCCTACCTGGTGTCCTGCCAACCCATCACACACTTAAACGAGAAGATGTTCCAAGTAAGGGTCATGATTTCCATCCCAGCCCATCATGACATTATTTATCAGTCATGTTTGATACAATCTCTTACTTCATGTGGACACACCTTGACTCTCTCTCTCTACCTGTCCAGGTCAGGCTGCCAGGCACAGCCACCACTGCTACCCTGATAGGACTCTCCCCCGGAGCGAACTACAACGTGATGGTGGAGGCTCTGATTGGGGCGCTCAAACACAAGGTCCTGGAGCAGGTCATCACGGCTGGGAACACAAGTAAGCATCCTCCATCAACTGCTGTGTCTATACTGGGCGGAGATAAATTCAGCATAGAGCAACTCAGCCCTTTATTTACCTTACCGGCCGATTTATATTTGGTCACAGGTTTCCAGATAACTTCCTCCTTTCATAACTTCCTCCATGTCATGTCAATTCAATTCACTCACAGAATTCTTTGAGAAGCACAGATGTAGTGATGAAACTACACATTTACCATGTTTTATTTTTTGTTTGTTTTTGCATTTTAGTTTATCCTCTTTAACATATGAAACTGATGAGAATGACCATTATTACTAAGTCACTAAATATAAACCATCGTGCCCCAAAGGAAGTTTACTCAAAGCGGAGCAGCAGTTACTCTGGCTAATCAATCTTCAAGCAACTTGTGGCTAACACACATTTTTTCCCCACCAAACTTCATCAGTTCCAGAGGGTGTGCCCGCCAATAAGGACTCATGTTATGATGCCTTCACTGCCACCTACCACGATGTTGGTGGTGAATGGGAGCGGATGTCTGAGACCGGCTTCAAGCTGTGGTGCAAGTGCCTGGGTCTGGGAAGTGGTCACTTCAGATGTGATTCATCTAGTAGGTTTAGGGGGATTTTTCCCCTGGATGTATATGAGCACATATGGAATCTGATTATATTTGGCTTAGTTTCTCTAACTAATATTTTGTCCATCATTAGAGTGGTGCCATGACAATGGCATCAACTATCGCATTGGAGAGAAGTGGGACCGCCGTGCAGAAAATGGTCACTTGATGAGCTGCACTTGTTTGGGCAATGGCAAAGGAGAGTTCAAGTGTGAACCACGTAAGGCCTCTTAAGATTCAAAGAAATATTCTACAACAGGTGCGACAGAGTTACATGTGATTTTTAATATGTGTATATGCCCACACAGATGATTCCGTGTGCTACGACGATGGCAGAACTTACCAGGTGGGAAACCAGTGGCAGAAGGAGTACATGGGTGCTATCTGCACCTGCACATGCTTTGGAGGACAGCAGGTACGACACATCAGCCTCCCTGGCTTTGTGATTAACTTGGGGTCACTCATGTTGATTGCACGATGTAATAGCTTTAGAATAATGACACCATCAGCAGATTGGTTCCCTAAAAAGCCTCATTCTCTCTATGCAACCTGTCTGCAACCTCTTGGGAAAATGAAGGCTTGACTTCAGGTCACAAAGGAAGTGCATTATACATTGTGCAACTAAAACAGGAAGAGAATAGTGCTTTTGTTTTCTCCTGTAGCTATTGGAAGCTATCTCCAATTACAAAATAGTACAAACGTTCTTTGCAGTTACGTCCAGCAGTGTCAGAAATGGTGGACGGTGTAACAACAAAAGTAACTGGTAGTTTCTAGGCTCTGAGAAAAACAAAAACTGATCTGGTTGTCTTTGCAACAGCGGCACCAACACTAGTACAACTTGAAAATGCTTAGGAGGAAATGTTGTCTGCTTCCATTTTAAATGTTTGGTTGTGTATGTTTGATCTCATCAGGGCTGGCGATGTGAGAACTGCCGCAGACCAGGTGGGGATGTCGACGCCAGTCTGCTGCAGCCTGTCAGATATGGAAACACACTACGCGTAAGTGGAATTTATATAAAATACTTTCAATATTATGTTGTTTTTTTCCCCCCCAATAGAGACATCATGTGTGATTCCTTACTTGGGAACCTGATGTTGAGTTTTACCAAATGTCATGAAAACACAGGACTGTTTGTGACCTTACCTCTTCAACTGTTCCTCCAGAATATTCACTGCCCCATTGAGTGCCTCCGACCCGACCTGCTGGCAGACGCAATCGCTCCTCAGAATCCTCGGGAGTAAAAGTATCAGACGTCCGCTTTGCTCCGTCATCATCCAACCGCTGCACTGTCTCACCCTGTAAAGCCATGCTGTCTGCGACTGAACTAACAGCCTTATCACTTTCTGACACACGTTTAGCCAAAGATGTTACACTGCCCTGCTGCCTGATCCGAGTGATCCTCCTCTAAAGCCAGTCTTTTCACTGTCGACTGTCAAGTCTCTAAATTCACGCTCAAATCAGAAAGACTCCTGCCGTTTCTTTCTTTTGTGTAACATTCCCTTCCACATATTTGTGTCTGTACCTCAATGAAAGTTATTTAGTACTTGCCACCAGTCAGATTTATAGACTTCTCAAATTGGCATTTGTTTTCCATTTAAAAATTCAGCAACATTTTCTCACCAAAGAGCATCAACTGTCAGAAAGTAAGCACTGTGTTAAAGAATGCAAATGTAGTTATTAACAATGTTGAAATTGTCCATGAAAATGTGCTTTTCTTCTCTGTAGCCCTTCTTCTGTTACTAACTGAGGGGTCGCACTGTGTGTGATTGACACATTATGATTTCTAATGTCTTTTTACTAATTTATCCCTTTTAATCGGTGTGTGAATGTGTGAACTGGGATGTGAGAATTTGAACTGTTCTATTTTTGTACTTTGTTGTCCGTGCCAAAGTTGTTTCTACCTTTTGACAAAAAGAAGTCCCTTATTTTAATAAAGCTGGAGAGATCCTGAAACCTAACTGCAATGTGATGTTTATTTTGTTTTAAGGACATGTTTGCAGAAGACTTAAGACCATTTCTTTATGGTCTACTCTTAAATAGAAAAGGGAAAAATGCTTAAAGAAGATTAACTAGATGAGCGAAAGGGTCTTAAATAGAATAAAAAATATAAGTAAAACATTTTGGGGTCCAAACTGAAGCCATGTAGGTGGTCATGAAATCAGTTTCCTTGATTTAAATTTGATAAAGTTTAAATTGTATCATTGAACTGTCTTTAACAAGATTATGAGGCACAGCTGTGCTTTGGCTTGAACACTAATGTCGGCATGCTAATATACAATGACAACAGACTGAGATCAAGGCCATTAAATGAAGGCTTGAACACGTTATCTTTATCATGTCATATCACTGGGGTACAACACAACCCGGGGAGCCACGCCCTGAAGCAGTGGTTCCCAACTGGTCCAGCCACAGGGTCCAGATTTCTTCTTAGTCATTAGTTTAAAGTCCACACACATTAATATATTCAGTGTCATACTTTTGTTTGGCCATGTCGTCAAGCTAGTTTGCGGTCTCTGTCAAGTAGCTGTCCGTTACTCACTCAATCTACAGCAGGAATTGGCACTTCAAAATAAAAGCTCTGTGCTGGAAATTCACTGTACTTCAAAATAAAGTGTTTTTTTTTTAACAAAATTGACAAGTTTTAAGTCACTTGCGGTCCATTCAGAATGGACCCGCGACCCACTTTTGGACCACTGCCCTCAAGCATGCCCTGCTTTATCATCCGTTTTCCTCTAAATGAGACCATAATTTACAAAATAAACATCAGGCTGTATCAAAGAAGACTTGAAACTATCGATCAAGGCCATAAGCTCATTAGGAAAATGTTTGCTGAGGTAATAAATCAAGTGAGAAGCAGGGTCATTTTTTGCATTAACAGGTCCCCCCTGCTGGCTATTTGAAAAAATACAGGGTTAAGACACTTCAGCATTAGAGTCGCTTTTCAGACACAGATTTTGACGTGTGGTCCGAACCAAAGCAGTGGACTGAAATAAAGAACCCTAGAGCCCTGCTGCTAGCATGGATAAAAACAGACAAAATACACATGAACTGTTGTTAACAGTTTATTTCACAGTGAAACATGACTGAACTAGAATTACCATCAACAGTTACTGTCTCTCTCTAAAGTTAGGATCACACATAAGGAATGCAGTTAAAGTGTTATAAAACAGTGCATCTGTGACCTCTACATTCTACACTACAGCATGATAAGGGTAGGAATGTTTTGAGCATCAGGAATGTTAGAAAAAGATTTTGACTCTAATAATGCAGAACTGTGAGTTTGGTTTAAAGAACACCTGGAGAAAACGCTGAGGCGCTCAGTGGTGGAAGAGCCGCAGGTTGGTGTGCACCAGAGTGATGCCCTGCTCATTACAGGCATTAATCACAACCTCGTCAGCAGCAGAGCCTGCTGGAGCTGCGATGTACTCCACACCACTCTACAGACACACACACACAGAAAGGAAACATTAGTATTTATGGTTGGAAAGCTTGTCAGTACAGTAATGTTTTCAGAGTCAGTAGAGTTTGCAAAAGATTTTATTGCAGAAGGTGTCTGCAGGCCATTCCCATGCAATTTCTCAATAAAGTGCATACATTATAAACTCATGCGTTTGTGAACAGTGTGTTATATTTACCCGTTTGGCTCGATCGATGTTATCTCTGAAGGGGAAGAAGGCGTCAGAGCTGACAGCCACGGCCTGCAGGGAGCTGATCCAGTTCTTCTTCTCAGTCTCTGACAGACGCTCAGGCACTTCGTCGTACATCGACTGCCAAACTGCCAAGTCTGGGCCCTGTCAACACAATATACACACACACACACACACACACACACACACACAATACAGGAGTCTGCATTTAATTCCAGAACCTCAAACTTGACATGACATTAAACATTAGATATCACACAGAAAACAGGATGACTGTGTGTTTTTGACAGCAACTGTGGGAACAATTTTAATGGATCTATCCAAATGAAGTAATGAAGAGAAATCTAATGTCTACAGGTATTAGACACTTAAATTTAATGCTTTCAAGACCTTTTAAGCACTACAGGTAAGAAGAAAATCCCTTTAAAGCTGCCTGTTGCCTATCATGACCCTCTTACCTCTCCAATGGTGTCGCTGACATACTGGTCAATAGCGTTGGCCATCTCCGCTCGTTTCACACCACTGCGAAACTTCATGGTCAGGACACGAGGGTGGTGCCTCAGCCACCAGTTGTCAGCTTTGTCACCTGCCAGCCGAGTGCAGTGGATACGAGACTGCTGACCCGCTCCGATACCAACAACCTGTAAGACAAGAGGAGACATTAAAGCAAAACTAATGGCCCCATCCAGACTCCTCTCTCCTCCTTTCATCTGCCTGTTCTCACCTGTCCGTTTTTAGCATAACACACAGAGTTGGACTGAGTGTACTTGACAGCGATGGTGGCCACGGTGAGATCACGCACAGCTTCCTCGGAGAGCTTGTGGACACAAAAACAATCAAAAGCGTGAACACAAGATTGGATTGTGTCCATCATGAAAGAATGACTTCAAGAGGATGTAAACACACTGCAGTGACTCACCGAGCCCTTGGAAACAACGTTGTTGAAGAACTCCTTATTGATGAGTGCTCCATTCCGCTTTTGTTTGAGATAGAGACCAAACAACACTCTCACCTCAGTCTCATCGGGCTCGTAGTCTGGATCCATCTGGGATAAACACACACATTGTTAATCAGAGAATTTTACCATACTCTGATTCTAGTCATCTTTATTTCAACACAAAAATGATGATTGATAAAAATCTCTCACTTGAAGCACACAGTAGTTGCCATTCTTCTTTTTGGAGAGAATCTTGAGTGCCTCTTCATCATAACCAGGAGCAATGATGCCATCTGACACCTGAGAGCAAGCAAATTGAATCAGGGACCAGCCGTTCCACTTTTCCATGTTTTGTTGAAATAAACGACATTAATCAGAGTATGCACAGCTGCATGTGTACAGGAATATTAGTGGAATCCTCTTTTTCGTTAGCCGTGTAAACAGCTTAGTAGGAACGTTGTCTTTTTCGGGATAAGGGCAAAAAACAGAATATTTTGTGCATGTACACTTAGTCAGCATTGCAGCAAAAACAAACATCTGTTTTTGTTCTTCGACACATGACTTTACCTCTCTTGATATAATCTTGGCGGTGGGAACGTCACAAACATCCGACACAGCGATGAAGTCTCCAAACGAAGACATTCTGTCTGAGCCCCTTGCCCTGGCGTAGGCCGTAGCCAGCGGGGTCAGATCCTTCAGCATGTCATGCACCATGCACACTCTGGCTTCCTCCTCGGTCAGAGGAACTCCCACTGCAGCTCCTTCAGAAGAAACGTGAAAGAGAGTCATTTCAGTTTCACGGCACATTATTCCAAGTCAATATTTGTACAGTAATGAGTGTGTGTCTTTTTGTCTTACCAGCAGGGCTGACGTGTTTGAAGGAGGTGGCAGCAGCCATGCCGAGGGCGCTCTTTAACTCTCTGACCAGCTGCCAGGCGTTCAGAGCATCACACAGGTTGATGAAGCCGGGGGAACCGTTGACAACTGAGCAGGGGCAAAATGAATGTTTAAGAAAAACATATTTATAGTTTGCAATATCTGCACCTCTATGAAAATTAGCAACATCTTTCTTAAAATACCTCACATCATTGAATGACCTCCCTGTCCTCCTGCCTTATAACTTGTATCAGCTGTTCTCTGACATGGTCACTTTAGGGTGACAGGGATATTGATGTGGCACTACTCACAAAATCCTGTTTTATTTGTCATCTATGTTAATTCTGTTTATGGCAGAAAGTTAAACAAGAAGATCAATACCATACCATCAAATTCCCAAAGTCTTAAACTACACCTTTAAAAGACATACCTCTAAACACACTGACACATTTAGCTCAGCTGAGACAGCCATGATGTGATGTGGGCTCTACCTTTGAGGGGGAGGGCTGGGCGCAGGGTGTAGAGTTGGGCGGGTGCTTGGTGAGGGTTCATGCCGTAGCGCAGAGGCAGCTGGGAAACACCGCGGCTGTACTGCCCTCGAAAGTAATCCGATATGGCCTCGTCGTACTGTGCTGTGTGTGTGAAGGCCTGAAGAGCAGAGAACATCAAACACTGATGACAAAGAAATACATACTCTGTGTGCTGAAGCCAGAGTTATAAACCTCAAGGGATTTGCAATTTATTACTCCACAATTGAGAAGGTAATACGAGGCTGTGACCATTTAACAACTGCATAACTTATGTGGGTTTCATCCCAAAGCAGCGTCCCAGCGATGAGTTCAGTCTGACTATAAGGTGAAAGTTTACAAGTCCTCCGATGTTAAACTCTGTAACCTAAACACACATTCCAACATTGGTGATAGAGAGTCTACGCTGGACTTTGTCATGCACTGACCCTAATCTGTACACAAACAACAACAAAAAAAAGGGAACAAATGAGGACACCAAGATTGTTGAGCCTGGTTGCCATCCTGATTTTGTCTGACAACATTAACATGACTAAGCTTAAGCTCGTACTGAGGAAGACACTGTAAAGGAGAATTATCTTAACTGTGATAAGACTGACACATTTCTTATATTAACTTACGTTTGCCTCAGAAACCTCCTGGCATATCCTTATGTTTCGTAAGAATCTAACAGGTTACTATTATGCAATCATCACTTTAAGACCTGTTCCTTCATTAAAAAAAAGCCAGAGGCAAGATTCACCTCTTATTCCTCTTAGTCTTTGCTACGACTGAGATTAGACTGGAACAAGTCTGAACAGTGACAGGACGGGATTAACGGATGTTTGAGGTATATGTGATTAGACAAGAAAGGCTGATAGTGACGCAGAATTTAAGTCTTTGCAACTTTAAAATGCTGCTTTCAAACTGTACAGCTCAAGACTGTGATAAGTCAGGAAATAGGCTGTCCCGGTCCTTTGCGCACATCTTGTCAAACTTGTTATTGTTGTTATGCTTAGAAAGGGGCATCAACAGGTTTAAGAGAGTTCATTTTAAGACTGTGATGTGATGCTCTAATGATTATTTTCATTATTAATCAATCTGCTTAACATTTCCTTGATTAATCACCTGATCTAGAAGATCAAATTGCTCATCATGATTCTCTGAAGTCAAAGTTCAAACATTCAGACACTTTGTTTTGTCAGACTAACAGTCCACAACCCAAAGATACTCTGATTACTATCATAACAAACTAATAAAACAAGCAAAAGTTCACATTTGATAAAGGGGGGATTATAGAGCCATACTTCACTTAGATTTTAGAGCCATTCTTTGAGCTCTTAAATCTACATTTTTACAGCCTTAAAAAAACACTCCCACATATCCAAAAGTTAAGCTGCAGTGGAGAAGAGGAAAAACAGACTCTAGAGAGTGTGTAGCACTTGTACAAACTCAGTTCCTACTTGTGAGTTAAAATGGTGGGAAAAACAAGTCATGTTACTTTGAGAGCCAGAGTCCTGCGTGTTTCCAAGGCTGTATCTTTGTCTCCTGAACTCTCCATCTCCTTGGCAACCAGCGAATAGTCAGTGGGATCACACACTATGGTCACCCGGGCATGATTCTTGGCCGCTGCTCTCAGCAGAGTGACGCCACCTGGGAGGACAAAAACAACAACACTTTTTTTAAAGGCACATGAGTTTATTTTAGTGATCAACACTTGGTTATTAATCCTAAAAGATAATTTCTCATAAACTGCTACAATTTCAAGATGAGAGAGGTGAACATGTGCTGGAGGTAAATTGACAGATTTCCATTCTTTGACAATGATCTTCCTGCCCAACATAGTAGCTGTATGAATCCAGTCTGCTGGAGGTGTAGGGAGGTTGCTTAGTGGTGATGGATCCCCCAGAACATATAGACAAGGTATGTAAGGAATATTTTGACCTATAATCTGCCTTATATTTTCATGAATAGTGCACCATCACGCCTGTAATTCGGGGCATTCTTGTAAGAAATGAATACATGTGGTATGATCACGCCAGCATAGAATTTATAAGGCAATGTGACACATTCATCTTTGGGTCACCTGCATTACAAGCCTTATTTTACACAGTCACTAGGCTATTAATAATAATTAAAAACAGCTTAATATTCTGAAACAGTATGCACACAATCTTATCCGCACAACTCACCGATATCTATCTGCTCCACAGCATCTTCCACTGTAACATTCGGGTTAGAGACGGTCTTCACAAATGGGTAGAGGTTGCACACAACCACTCTTAAAAAGAGCAAACACAGAATAACTGTCACACTCTTCATAAAGATCATCATCATCTGTTTGAAAAAAACATAACACACATGTATACACACATAACTGCAACACACACATATCACGACGGACAAGATTGCAAAATACAAAAACCTTTTAAAAGTGCAGCTGTAGAAGACATCGTAAGACATGTGCTTGTAATTCTAGCTTTCATAATGTGTTCATGCTCATGGCGTCAAAATATGAACCAATTTTGAGAGCTGTTTTACCTTAAAAAAAAAATAGGTATACTTAATGTGCTTGGAAAATACAGTACAGGCCAAAAGTTTGGACACACCTTCTCATTCAATGTGTTTTCTTTATTTTCATGACTATTTACATTGTTGATTTTCACTGAAGGCATCAAAACTATGAATGAACACATGTGGAGTTATGTACTTAACAAAAAAAGGTGAAATAACTGAAAACATGTTTTATATTCTAGTTTCTTCAAAATAGCCACCCTTTGCTCTGATTACTGCTTTGCACACTCTTGGCATTCTCTCCATGAGCTTCAAGAGGTAGTCACCTGAAATGGTTTCCACTTCACAGGTGTGCCTTATCAGGGTTAATTAGTGGAATTTCTTGCTTTATCAATGGGGTTGGGACCATCAGTTGTGTTGTGCAGAAGTCAGGTTAATACACAGCCGACAGCCCTATTGGACAACTGTTAAAATTCATATTATGGCAAGAACCAATCAGCTAACTAAAGAAAAACGAGTGGCCATCATTACTTTAAGAAATGAAGGTCAGTCAGTCCGGAAAATTGCAAAAACTTTAAATGTGTCCCCAAGTGGAGTCGCAAAAACCATCAAGCGCTACAACCAAACTGGCACACATGAGGACCGACCCAGGAAAGGAAGACCAAGAGTCACCTCTGCTTCTGAGGATAAGTTCATCCGAGTCACCAGCCTCAGAAATCGCAAGTTAACAGCAGCTCAGATCAGAGACCAGATGAATGCCACACAGAGTTCTAGCAGCAGACCCATCTCTAGAACAACTGTAAAGAGGAGACTGCGCCAATCAGGCCTTCATGGTCAAATAGCTGCTAGGAAACCACTGCTAAGGAAAGGCAACAAGCAGAAGAGATTTGTTTGGGCCAAGAAACACAAGGAATGGACATTAGACCAGTGGAAATCTGTGCTTTGGTCTGATGAGTCCAAATTTGAGATCTTTGGTTCCAACCACCATGTCTTTGTGAGACGCAGAAAAGTTGAACGGATGGATTCCACATGCCTGGTTCCCACTGTGAAGCATGGAGGAGGAGGTGTGATGGTGTGGGGGTGTTTTGCTGGTGACACTGTTGGGGATTTATTCCAAATTGAAGGCACACTGAACCAGCATGGCTACCACAGCATCCTGCAGCGACATGCCATCCCATCCGGTTTGCGTTTAGTTGGACGATCATTTATTTTTCAACAGGACAATGACCCCAAACACACCTCCAGGCTGTGTAAGGGCTATTTGACCAAGAAGGAGAGTGATGGAGTGCTGCGGCAGATGACCTGGCCTCCACAGTCACCGGACCTGAACCCAATGGAGATGGTTTGGGGTGAGCTGGACCGCAGAGTGAAGGCAAAGGGGCCAACAAGTGCTAAACACCTCTGGGAACTCCTTCAAGACTGTTGGAAAACCATTTCAGGTGACTACCTCTTGAAGCTCATGGAGAGAATGCCAAGAGTGTGCAAAGCAGTAATCAGAGCAAAGGGTGGCTATTTTGAAGAAACTAGAATATAAAACATGTTTTCAGTTATTTCACCTTTTTTTGTTAAGTACATAACTCCACATGTGTTCATTCATAGTTTTGATGCCTTCAGTGATAATCTACAATGTAAATAGTCATGAAAATAAAGAAAATGCATTGAATGAGAAGGTGTGTCCAAACTTTTGGCCTGTACTGTATGTCATATTTAGGCCATTACAAAGATTAGAAAGACCAAATGAGGCATCATGCACAAGAATCCTCGTGTGCTCAAATCTATGCCACTTAATGCACTCACTGTTCCTTTTTGAAGGCTGCATGAAAACCAACACTTGCTCTATTAAAGAGTTTTGTTCTGTTAGATAAACTACTATCTTTCTACTTCCCACACTGGAGCCAGGACTTTCTGCTACATGCCTGACATTGATCAGTTTGCTTTCCTTCACTGCTTCTCTGTCCCACAATCTAGCCAACAGAGAAACATTATTTTTGTGAATTTATCAACCATTTGCTTTTATCTAACATCAAAAAATGCCCATAATAATTTCCCAGGACCCAAGGTGACATCTTCTAATGCTTATTTTGTCCAAAACCTAAAAGATATTTCATCTACAGTTTAATAAAACAGAGCAAAGCAGCAAATCCTCACATTAGATGAGCTGAACACTGGCTAATGTTTGGATTTTTTTCTTATATAAATGATTAATCAGAATGGTTGATTTATTTTCTGTCCATTAGCTAATTGATTAATCGACTTATCATTTCAGCACAGTTAGCCACAATTTGCCTTCAGTGATGCAGAATCACAACAGACTTTCAACTTTGTCTGTATGTACGAGTGAACACCTCACTCTCAGATTGGTCTTTTTTTTTTTTTTTTTTTTTTAAATCAATATAGGGTATTTATTTTATATATCTTTTTATTTACATGTTGATATATTGTTTAACTATTGTTTTTATTATTGTTCTGTTTACATATCTATTGTTATCTGCACTGCTGTGTGCTTTGTAAATCAGGAGAGGAAAACAGAATTGTAATTTATTTTAATCAGTCTGTTATTGTCGTTGAAAACAATAAGCACTCTCAGAGACTGGCGTATTTTCAATTCACTATAGGCCTTTTTTTTTCTCCAACATAATTTTTTATTTACATGTTTTGCAACTGTATATTTTCAAGCAGGGAAGTTAACTTATTCTTTAGGAACTTCATTTGTGTGGAAACATCAGTACATTCACAACTCTTGCTGTACTATCCCGGACAAATGACTAAATGTAATTTGACAACACAGTGCAGAGTGCAGCTTAAAATAGTGTAAGATGCCGGCCTTAAAAATACTTTAAAATGTCCATGAATAAATAAGTACGAGTTGAGCACCCAAGCTCGTTCAAGCTTCAATGAGTCTAACAGAAGCTTGACATGGCCTCCTTGGTCTTAATGATTGGTTTTGCAGCGTGTGTGGAATCTGAGCTTATTTGTAGTCCTTTCATTTTAGCCCGTCTACTGTAGATGTTACTTAGTGAACATTTAGCTCACTTTATTATTTGAAACACCTAGATGGTGCAGCTTGGACACATGATCAGTGATGAACCCAGGGACATAAGGGTGTTTCAGGTCTTTGATCATGAGACACCCTCACCTGGGCGACCCAGCTGGAGGTGGTCAGTACCCAGCTTGTGTCCAGGCAGCGCACTACTTCGCGTATCTGCCCTCTTGATCTACAGCTACCTTGAGGCTTTTTCTGCTGCCTGGTGGCTTCCCTCTCCTGCAACCCTCTGATGCCGAGGAGCCTGAGTGCCCGGTGCATAGTTGCCCCTGCAGCCAACCTCGATTGGCTCTCAGCGGGCCCTCCAACCACTCTCTAGACAGGGCAAGGTATATGGCCTTCTTTCGCTCATGGGCCTGCTCCATCCTGTCTTCCCAGGGGACTGTAAGTTCCAGCTTGCTTTGTAGAAAATACCCAAACATACATATGTGTCGTCTATCACTATTCAGTCTTAAAATACCGAGATATGTATAAATATTTCTGGCCCATAATACACACAGCCTTAAATTGTGAGCTTCATCCTTATTCTTACACCCTAATCAGATGACCCACTCAACCTTTACCTCTATATCACATGCACACACAGATTAAACTCTCCTCTGAGTTTGAAAGACAAAGAAACCAATACTTCTGTGTCTATCAGATTGTTACTTAAGTGTGTACTTATGCTCCCCAAGAACAAAACTTTAAACTCCCTGACCTAATCACATTCTTCCTCTTGTCTTAAACAAATTTCAGTCACGGGATGATCCTTTAGCAGGAGCAGCACTTTCCAAATTATCCAGCTGCTAAATCAACAGCACATGCTTCCTAATGGGACAAGACAAGCCTGTACTCTTACACATATGAGCTTGTGATCTGCCTCAGGTCCTGCACGCTCTTTGATTTAACTGCTTTGTAGGTATCATTTCTAATTCAGCTTTTTACCCCTCTGATGCAAATAACTATCCACTAAGTGTTTATAAACCTCAGGCTATTTTAAAGTGTAAATGTATGTGTGTTTAAATGTTTCAGGGTTGTTCTCACCTGACCAGGCTGTAGCCCAGCTTCTCCATGTCTGCAGCATCAGTGGGGGTTTTCCTGGCCAGGATGCCTCCATGGACAGCCGGGTGCAGGGTCTTCACTCTGCCCCCCAGCATCTCTGGGTGTCCAGTCAGCTCAGACACATCCCTGACACACAGCACAGGCACTTATCTTAGAGAAGGCCACCCTCAGGTAGCTGCTGCATCTTAGTGACAAACACTGGATTTAAGTTTTATTTTAAGGATTACTTCAGCACCCACCTGACAGCCAGCCCAGCATCACGCAGGGCTTTAGCTGTGCCACCTGAAGCCACCAGAGACAGTCCAGCATTCACCAGCCTTTTGGCAAAGTCCACCAGTCCAGTTTTGTCTGACACACTCAAAAGTGCTGCAAAGACAGATACAGAGACTTAACACACATCTTAACTCAGTTTTATACACACAAAAGAGAAGTAAGTGTGTGTTGTAGCGAGGCAAAGATGACCACGTTGGCTAATGTTAGCTACATGAGCTAACCTGCATGTCGCACACAACTTTATAATGACGACATTAATTAAATCTGAATGAAAGACAAGTCTTACCGAGCTCTGAGGACGCCATGTTTACAGTTACAGTTTCAGTGTGCAGTCTGTGTGGATGTGAAGATGGTTTCTGTTCAGGCTTCACTGTGTTGAAACAGCAAACTCTGCAGAGTCAGATTGTGCAAAACTACAAGCTTTTCATCATGTGCTTCTGAAGTAGAAAGACCCGCCCTGCTGAGGTCGGCCCGCCCCTCGCACACAAACGCACCCAAGGGAGACACACGGCGCAGGAAATGCGCATTTTCATCCAAAAAATTAAAATGAATGAATAAATAAAATAAATAAAAAATAAAATAAAATAAAATAAAATAAAATAAATAAATAAATAAATAAATAAATAAATAAATAAAATAAAATAAAATAAATAAAATAAAATAAATAAATAGCAATAATAATAATAATAATAATAATAATAATAAAACACACACTGCTCTCTTTGGTGTTTATGTTTTGTCTAAATAATAATAATAATAATAATGATAATAATACATAGTGTTCTCTTTGGTGTTTATGTTTCGTCTGAACAACAATACTAATAATAATGATAATAATAGTAATCTAAAGTAATAGAATATATTTTAATCTCAAAGTCTTTAAGTCTTTAAGCACTAGAACATTATATTATATTATATTATATTATATTATATTATATTATATTATATTACCAGTGGTGTGTGGAGTGTAACAAAGTACATTTACTCAAGTACTGTACTTCAGTACAATTCTGAGGTCCTTGTACATACTTCTGCTCCACTACATTTTGGAAGCCAATATTATACTTTCTGCGTCACTACATTTAATTTTCAAAATCAGTTACTAGTTATTTTCCAGATCCAGGTTATTCAAAATAATATAAACAGGAAATAAATTATGATGGATTATATGAATAATGAAAAACCTTTATTGATCCCTTGGTGAAATTCACAAACTACCCACATATGGTAAAAAAAAAAAAAAAAAAAAAAAACTTTATCAGCTGCAAATCAGAGAGATGTTCACATTAATTCATCAATAATTATAATTCAATAATACACAAGCCTGCAACAGTCTGAAATACTTATACATTTTCTTCTTTGAGCATATTTGGATGGTCATATTTTTTGTACTTTTACTTAAGTAAGCTTTATGCAGCACTTTCACTTGCAATAAAGTAGGCCTACTTCTTTACTGCTGTATCGCTACTTATAATTAAGTAAAAGATCTGAAGAGGCTGCTTCTGGATTTATGGAAACTGGATTTATGACTGTGTCTTTTGCAGCAGCTTGACCTATGTTAATTTATTTTTATTTTTTTCCATCAAAAATAAAATAACAGGTGACAAATTGTGTTTCATAAACAGCCTGTTTGAGGATAGAGACAGATCATCACTTTGCTTTTGCACTGGGCCTTACTTGCACAATATGACAGGATTTTTGCTTACAATATATCTAAAAGTTAAGTGAGGTGTCTTCTTTTATTTTGCCACAAGATGGCAGACATTGACCTGAAGGTTTCTACTCCATAATATGTTTCTGAAGGCTGCAATTTAACAGTGCTCTTTAGTATTAATAGTTTCCCCTATATAGGCATAATCCTAATTTAGCAATGTAAGATTTAATGACATTGCAAGAAAAATGTCTGTGCAGAGAAACAGAGACTGGGCCATAAAGTTGTGCTCCTCATTACTGAGTTCTGTGCATGTTTTATTCTTTAAATGACTATCTCTCAGTATCTGTGCTTTTGTGCACTATTTATTTTCAGATTAAATTGATGTACAATAAAAGAAGACCTTTCATTTGATGCAGGTGAAATCTTTTTGCTGACCAGCAGAACTGAAGGTTACACTGACGCATTAGGTGCCAAGAGCATCACTATGTCCACTGTTGGTAAAACACCTGTAACATACATTTCCTGCAACAATAAATGACGCTCATGAATACGCGCGCCACGCCTTTTCAATAAACTTTATTGGCCAAAAAAACGTGGCGTTTTCCCTGCTTTGAAACAGCGTTTTAAGTCGGACAGATGTGAATTTATTGGGCCCCGTCACTCCCTCCGTCACTCGGCCATTAGTTAAGTGACAGGACAGGCCCCGGTGAAACCTGCACCGATACGTGTGATTACGTTAAAAGATCGCACAATCTGTTCATATTTACGTAATGAGCCCGACATTTTCCTGATTGATTAAACTACAGGGTGTAAATATCTTTAAGGGCTCCCTGATTTATAATCCAACTAAGCAAAAAAAGAGGCCGATTTATTTGTCTAACTATGAAAATGCGAGTTTCTGGTAACTGCTGTGTGTTAGAGAGGCCGAGCTGACATCTCAGGGGCGAGCTGAGTGATTCAATAGACAGTGAAACATTTTTATAGAAACACACAGGCTTCAATGTGCATTACTGGTTAAAAGAAAAGAGGCAGGAAGGCCGTCAGCACTTTAGTGGAGCCTGCTAGTTGAGAAATCTGACAGCATTATCAGCAGTAATTTACACGGGGGGATTTTTAATCAACATGACTGGTGTATTCAGATTAAATTAGGAGAGAAACGGAATCAATGACCTCCATATATTGCTGCACTGCCTTATCAATTAGCTGTGATTTTTTGTACTGTGTCAGAGGGGCCTGTGTCATAAAACAGGCCAAATGGCGTTTGTCATACGGCTGACAAGTCACACAACTAAATGAGCTCCTATTGATTCGCATGATTTTTCATCAGCCAAATTAAAAGCTGCAGTTTGATGGAGGTTCATTCTGCAGCCTTGTTATGGATTCTGTTCAGCTCTATTAAATCAAGGCTGGAAAGTTCAGTGGAAACTCCTCTCAAGTTTTTAAAGTTTAACATTGACCTGGAAGTGTTAACAGTGCCAGAGCTAACAGATTTGGTGCCCTAGGCAAACACCCCCCTCCCCCCAATTATTATTATTATTATTAATAATAATAATAATATTCTCTGTTGTATTCTTTGTAATGATCTAGAATAAAAGCTCATGAGAAATCAACAAAAATAAACATCTTATCTAACAAACACTAATAATAATAATAATAATAAAAACATAAAAGAATACGGTATGTACAAATTGGCAGATGTGGTTGTCTCTTTTTTATCCATCCATCCATTTTCAATCACTTATCTGAAGCTGGGTCGCTGGGCACCTCTAATTTATTTATTTATTTCATTAATTTTTATTTTTGTACCATGTCCCGAAAGGGTTTTGCCTTTTTATTTTCTTGCTCTTCACATAAACTCCACTCCACCATATTCTTTTTTTTAAAATTTAATTTATTTTAATTTTATTTTATTTTATTTTTTACATTTTTCTTAAATTTTATTTTTATTTTCATTTTTATTTTTGGAAGAAAAAAATTGTGACAAAATGTTTTTGGCTTGAACAAGTTTTTTGATGCTGCTGCATAGGATTATTCATTTGTGACAGATGTGCTGTCATATAAATAATTATAGGTTTAGATCTTAGACTTTTGTTTACCTGTGATAGATGGTGAATGAATTTCATCTGTTTTGCCATGGAAAATGCTTTTATCATACTGCACTTATGCATTATTTGGATAGCTGATACCAAACATGAGGCCACACATTTAGACAGTTGTTAACCAAAGGTTGTGGCCCTTTATATTCAGATAAGAAAAATCTAATAGCACATGTGTGACACCACAAACTGCAGATGTAGAGCAGTAAACTCGACAATATTTGGTCGACATTTTGGTCTTTTTTGTGTAGTTGAACCTCTTGTGTCTGATGGGTCACAAAATCAAAGTTATTAAAATTTTGACAATATCTAAATAAAGACTATAGTGGCACCGTGTTTAGTAAAAGCTATCAAAATAAAGCATGCACTAAAATATGAATAAAACATTTGTAGTGCCAGTATAATTCCCAGGTCAGTGACAACAAGACCTCCAAATTAAATAGCATGCTTTATTGTCCTTTGGGGGAAATTCATTTATTCATTTTGTTTTGACATAACACATACACACACACACACACACACACGCACACGCACATGCACACACACACAAACAGGCACATGCATCAAATGCAGGGAGATGCCAGAATGATGGGTCACCACAGCACAGGACCGAGCAGCAAGGGATGCTCAAGGGTACCTCGGCAGTGTCCAGGAGGTGAACTGGCACCTCACTAGCAACAGGTCCACACTCTGTACTTGGTCTGTGCAGGGACTTGAACTGGCGATCCACCGGTATCCACACCAAGTCCCCACGGACTGCCGCCCCCAACTGAAAAGTCCAGTGTGTTGGATTTTGGGGGATGCACTAGCAGAGATGGAATACAATATTCATAACCACATTGTTATTAGTGTATACTCATCTAAAACTCAGAATTGATGGGGTTTTATTACCAGGGCTATTTATATCTTCATCACTGATGTATGAAGGACACTAGATACAGTGTTGGAGGCGAGGCCCTGTTCATCCAAAGTTGCTCAGTGGCGCATGAAGCCAAAAAAGCTCAATTTCCATTGTATAAAATTACCCGGATCTTTGATTAAGCCCTCTGCTAACTTAAGTGAGGATAAAAATGATATAATCGTGCAGCTCCTCTAAACTTTAGAAATGTTATCAGACCAAATGGATCAAATCCCCATGGTGAAACAAGTCATTTTGTGGGGATTGTGACGCTCATAAAAATGTATCTACTGATTTACAGATGTATGGAAAAGTCTTTTTGGCCCAAAGGCATCACATGATGCACGCAGAGGTTGTAATTCCACTTTTAGCCACTATGTAAATTGGCTTCAAACCTGGCATGTTCCTAAGGGCTTGAGCTACATATGGAGTGGGTCCTCTTCCACAGAGGCCACCATGTTGTTTCTACAGTCAGCCAGAGGGAACAAACCAAACAATGACTCTAGAAAGGACGCACATAGCACACAGGAGAAGTTTTAGTTGGTTGTAGTCGGCAACCTCACAGCTTGCTGCCACTAAATCCTAAACACTCAACCTTTAGACGACAAATACGCTGTTGAATTTTAAAGGGGATTTTAGGCAACACAAATTGCTTAAACTACTTGGGAGCTGTATAATAATAATTAGCTAATGGAGAGAATAAATACTATAATACACATAGACTCATGAATGCAAATGATGATTTTGCATGTTAAATTCAAATGAGTTGAGTTTTTAAACATCAGTGGAGGCCATACATCTGCTGTTGTTGAGACTCAGTTAATTTCTCCTTCACATATTTGATGACCTACATGATTGCTGATATAAATAAAAAATATATAGCCTACATGATAACCTTGAGACTTCTATCAGTTTCTTATTGTTTTTGAGCAGACCACATGAGAGCCACAACAAAGTCTGCGTCCCAACAATGTTTGATGGCACTTCCACTCATTGCGCAGTTTTTTTTTTTCCCCTTTTCACAAGAGGGGTGTGAGTGTGTGTCCAGCCAGTTAAGGATGCATTTAATCACTATATAAACATGTGACTATGGTCTGAGAGGGGGCTAAATGACACCATATTGCATGTCCTCCAATCTGCTCTTTAATCACAACCCCTACATGGGTGGCCATTAAAATGCCCCGCCGCAGTTACACACACTCATCATGCCGTTGCTCTTGGAAATTAAAATGGGCCCGTGTGACATCACCATCAGGCTTTTGATTGCTTTACTTCCTCTTCATTAACTTAATTATTTGGCTATCAGTAAACCCCACCAAGTAATTAATATCTGAGAGCCTTTGTAATAAATTAAAACTGTGAACTGCTTTTGCTACCAGAAGCAGCGCGGTGGCTGTGAACCAGCAGGGAGGAGTTAAAAGAGATGTGAAGAGTCGAAGAACAAAAAAGTTTCATCTCCATTATGTTGGATTGTTGATGAAAACATGGACCATCTACCTGAGAGTGAGATTTAAGCAGACCTTTGTGGCATTTCTTTCTTTTGTCTTAGTGTGATTTTTGATGGAAATGTTCGTCTGTCTCCTCGGTCCAGACTGGAAATTTTGTTCAGACATTCATGTTCCCCAGAGGATGAATCCTGATGTGTTTACTGACTTTCTAGTGCCACCAGCAAATTAACATTTGTGATTTTGAAAGAAATTTCTCTATACAGAAACTGGACTGCAAAATGACAGTCCCATCATTAGTATACTAACACGCCAAACTAAGAAGGTTAACATGGTAAACATTGTACCTGCTGAACATCGGCATGCTTACCAGGGAATTCACAAAACATATAATGACTTGGGCATCACTTGCAACAACTTTCTGCACCATCTCAAGGTCTGATTTGACACTGCAGTTATGATATTACAGCGCAAACACACCCATCATCTTTTGCAGTGCAATTTGCCCTTTCATTGCATCTGATTGCAACTATCCATGAAGCAAAGGATAAATGTTGCATTCGCACTAAGAACACAGTAGGCAGAACAGTTGCAGAAAGAGAAAACTGAAATTTTCAGAGGACAAGCTACAGGTCCTGATAGACGAGATGTAGAGACCTTCCTCAAAACTTTAGACATGAATTTAGATGTGAACAAGAGAAACCATATTTGGGATTTAATATCCCCAACAATACTACAACACTATTGACTGTAATAATTGCACATTACCTAAAATATATACATGCAAATAGCACACTGGGATGCTAATTGCTTGGCAGCACAGTTATGAGTGCATTTTACCCTCTGCAGGTGTGTTGAGAATTGCCACGCAAGCCTTTTGTGAGTTCACTCCTTGGTGTTTGTTCCTCTTTTTATCTTACAGGTGCATTTCAAGAAGAGCAAGACAACCTCATTCAACTCTGACTTTGGGGACAGGTGGCAATGATATAATGTCTCATTACTGGCTGCACAGTAGCCTACATGCAGCTCACATAATAAAGTTATTCTTATCAACAGGGGTGTAGCACAAAATTCTGTGGCCTGCACATGAACACAGGCATTCTCTATGGGCCCCTCCCCACATCCAAAGCTATTCAGTCTAATGAAGCTCAGCATAAGTTCAATCAGGAAGACCTTTCTCATGCTCACCATTTCACCTTTTTCCCTGTTTGACTATGGATTCATCACCCTCCTTAAATCAAACCATCTCTACAGGGTCTAATCCCAAAGACTTTCCACATTCTTATTCATTCGTTCACATGTTAATAAATATTCTTCTACCATAAAAACTGATTGAAATATCTTCAGCCTCGTTTCAATCAAGCAGTCCGGTTCGGTTCAGTTCGTCAGACATTAGAACGGTTATTTTTGTGTTTCAATTGTCAAGTTGGGAATGGTATAAATACAACTGCTTCCTTCTGTACCGTTTATTGATTCTAAGAGTTGGAGCTAGAAACACTGCAGTCCATTGACTGGTCAGGAGAGAATGGTCACTCTTGCTTGACAAGGACTCGGTGCACAAACTCGCTATTTTTAAATATCCAATCAATTACGATGGAGACTCTAAACACTTCAGTGTATTATTTTTTGTTATGAAAATATTGGTGTGCAGCCCCGTTCTGTGGAAGTCCTCTGCATCGTCAGTGAAAAAGAAATACAGCAATAGCCTGGTGGAGCAGTGACGCAGTTATTGCTAGCCGGTAACAACCCCACATACATATAAGAGTACCATTTGTGATGGAAACGCAAAACAGACCGAGGATTTAGGTGCATGTACGCACAGGTTATGTAGTAGTTCTAAGAGTACAACACCGGAAGATTTAAGTAGAAATACAGCTTTTGTGGGCCCTCTCAAGACTACTTAGTTCCCCTTTATCCCCCAGTCCTACGCCCCTGCTTATGACTAATTATTTTTATCCATTTCTTAATTTTTGATGGCACATACTAATCAGGAACATTGATCAATAACTTATTTTTCAGTTCTTTTTTTTAATTTTGTTTTTCCTGTCACTTTTTTATTTCACAGTTACACCACAAACAAGTTTCAGATAAATACACGTATGATTAATCTTTACAATCCTTCAAATAAATTAAGTTCTTTTACATGTAGGCTGGGTGAAGAGAACATCATCAGGAACAAAAGAAATAAAAGAAACATCAATATTTACATATTAAATGCACAAAAGTAAAAGTATTAAACCCCAGAACATCTGGAGCGGCAGATGTTAAGTGTGTATTGTTTCTTCAGTCACATCACACAGCTTGTTTGATTTTGTCTTAATGATGCAGTGGAGGCTGCAGCTGCTGTACATTCTCACGCTGTCTGAATGCATGACTTGTCTCACTTCATCTATGAACCCATGTTCACTGGGTGGAGCTCCAGCTGTCAGCGGATGAGCAATGATGACCAGAAGGTGATTGGCATGAAGACAGCTAAATTTAGGGAGGAAATGAGCACCTTTTTTTTCTCGGCATGCTACAAAATGTACAGTGCTTACAGATGATTTTATTCACAGATAGTTTATACAGTGTATTTGTGTCATTTGTGTGTGTTTGGAAATTGTCTTCTCGAGTGCCCACAAACACAGACGTGTCCCAGTGTAATGTCTCTGTGACACTCAGGAAATCAGACCAGTGTTTCCTGGGTGTGTGTTCACAGTCCTGCCCCGATCTTCCTGTCACCTCCTCCTACTTGCACCCCCTCCAGCTCCTCATCAGAGAAAGGGCTGTGGGGACTATAGCCAACGTCGGTGCTGCGCTGCAAGAAGTCCGTGGATCGTGGCATCCCAACAGGAAAACCATGCTGGGCTTCCTCCTCCTCTTCTTCTTCCTCCTCCTCTTCCTCTTCCTCCTCCTCTCCATCCTCCAGATCGAGATCTATCCCTCTGTCCTCTGGACTCACAGCTCTTCTGCTCTCCTCTGATTTGTTGGTGGCTGTTTTTCCTCCACTGCGTAGTCGCTGTGCCTCAGACTGGGCCGAGGCGCTGGCCTGCTCCTTCGCCTTCCTGCTGCGTTTCCACTTCATCCTCCGGTTCTGGAACCAGATCTTAACCTGCCGAGAGACGACAGAGCAAAGACAATG
The DNA here is from genome assembly GCF_041903045.1 of Epinephelus lanceolatus. Classification (NCBI taxonomy): domain Eukaryota; kingdom Metazoa; phylum Chordata; class Actinopteri; order Perciformes; family Serranidae; genus Epinephelus; species Epinephelus lanceolatus. The sequence goes on from NC_135735.1 coordinate 19,155,172, forward strand.
TGTTCACAAGATGGTTAACGAAACGTTTGGACAGATTTAGTTATACATTTTTGTTATGACATCTCTCACTTGCAGCTCCAGAACAGAGGTCATTCTAAAAGCTGCCAGTGGTTTATGACATCTTTACAGTATCTTCTCTTTGTGTGTGTCAGTCTTACAGGAGGTTTCTGCCCCTCGCTAATATTTATTATTCTTTTTTCCACTGACAATAAAGAGCAAATAATACATTTTCTTCTGCAGAATTTTCAACGACAGTTAAAAATTATTCCTAATTTATCAAAAAATATCTCTGTTCTCCTGCATCTCAGACATGCAACCATGAAAGCACCCTACCTTTAATAATGTACTTGAAATATATCAGTATTTATGATCAAATCTCAAACATAAAATGCAGAGAAAGCAAAAAATGCACTTAAATCTTCATTCAGTTCTTTGCTAGATAAATTCAGTTCAGACACTTGAAGCATGAACAGATGGTGACCTACAGTAATGTGTCTGTTGTACACTGTGCACCACTACTTGATTTATTTAGATGTTATTTCAGTTAAATCCAATTAAGAATGAAGGTATATTTCAATTTAAAATTTCACTGCTACTAATACTTATCTTTATGCTTTTTGACAACTCATAGTTTGTATTCTTAAGATTCGTAAATGTAAATTTTGGGGAAGACGCAGGGGACACGCTCCCCTCAATATTTAGAACATGTGCACTTGCACCCCAATAAAAAATGACAAAATTAAAGACATTTACACAATAAAATGATGCAGAAAAAACACAAATTGGGGAATAAATATTCAAAAGAATGCAGGAAATTAAGTGTTTGATGTTAAATATTTTTCGACACAGGATCCCCTAGCCTTCTGTTCCGTTAAAATAAATTGTACACCCTTGTTAAAATATAGTCTTTTACGATTGTGTTAGAAATGTCATTCATGATTTTATAATCACATTTCTGTGTAATTCTGATTTTGTGCCATTTGTTTTATGTCGATGAATATCTCAGGCCAGGACACTGTTGAAAAAGATATTTGATTGATTTTGATTTCAGTCAGGCTTTCCTGGATGAATACAAAATAAATATTGAAATTAATTAAAAGTCTATTACCTGCAGGAGTCAGCCCAAAATGTGTGCCTGCTTTTAGTTACTGAAGTGTGTTTGTCAAAGTCCAGATATCCTGCTGGATGAGCGTGCTGCAGCTGGCCTGTTATGAGATATGTTGGTTTCTTGCCTCATTCTTGTTTCTGTGAATCATCTTTCTGTGTTTACAGCCTGACGTGAACCTGCTGGCTGGTTTAGCACCTGGTCTCTCCTTACCTGTGTCTCAGTCAGCATGAGTGAGGTGGCCACTTCGAAGCGTTTGGGTCTGGACAGGTACTTGTTGAGCTTAAACTGGTTCTCCAGCTCCAGCAGCTGCTGACTGGTGAAAGCGGTGCGGGGCCTCCTGCACTTCCCCAACAAACCAGACTGAGGGCCTGCTGGAGGAGGAAGAGCAAAGATATCAGACTGTGGCTTCATGTGAGTGGAGCGGTGACATTTATTATTGATTTAATGACAACTTATTTCTCTTTGATAACAGAGAATCATGGATGCACTTAATTTTAATAAACCTTTAAGACTCTAATGCTGAACACACAATGTCTGAATATTTTCTGAAAATTCTACTTATTTCCTTTAAAGAAGAATCAAGTCTTTAAATGAATTATTTTGTCAGCAACTGCCTCCAGTCTTATTTATATAATACCAAGGACATAGGAAGTTCAATATAATTTTGTGGGTGGGAACAGGCGCACATATGCCCGCACTCTCCCGCCATCATTAACTATAATAGCTTTACTCCAGTTTATTGTTGACGGGGGGACACGGCAGAAGCGGGCGCGGAGGCCATAAAAACACAGGCATGCCATTAACTTAATGAAAATTCAATGAAGGCTTTTGGGATTTTATTGATGAACTACAGCACGTTTTAGGTGTTTGTTTATAGTTTCTTCGTCACACAAAGACAATTTTCATCGGGTTGGCGTTTATAGAGAAATAAATGGGCCAAAATTAAATCATGACACACAGATAAGCAGTGAACCGGTGCCAGTGTGCTTTGCGGGACAATGTGTGGCTGCTATTAACAATACATATAAAGATATCTGGAATTATCTTGAATATTAGACAAAGTATACCTTGGAAAACAAAAATATGTTGTAAATTATAGCCTAATCTTACTGCCTGTGAAATGGATTTGGTAAAAAAAAAAAAAAAAAAATCCAAATGCTAAAACTGCCTGTTTCTGTGTGATCTTAGATGATATTATTATTATTATTATTATTATTATTATTATTATTATTATTATTATTAATTTCTCCTATTCATATCTCTGAAGCATATAAAACAACTAATCTGGAGCAGATTATCAATGATATAATTTAAATATTAAATTAGTGGCTTTGATTTTTCTGGTAGCCTAATTAAAAATAGAAACAATAAGCAAAAAACAAAGAACTGAGTATTAACAGGCCTGCTATATTTTTTATAATAATTGCAGGTAATAATAATACTGATAATAATAATCTAAAGAGAACATAAGTTAAGTTTAGTCAAAAATTAACTCAGTTTCATTTGAGTGTGTTCATGAGTTTACAGCACCTCAGACCTTCAGAGGTCAAACCATCTGATTAAAAACTGTAAAACCTGATAACGGAAAACGGCTCATGAGTGACACAGATTTGTATTTATGTTTGAGCAATTTTAAAACAATATTTTTGCAAATTAAAAAGTAAGATGTAAAAATTTGGACCTGTAAAATAATTTTATCAGATTATATACTCACTGCTGTAATCTGGCAGTCGAGGCATCATGATCCCGGCGCGGATCCAGTGCTCCAGGGGCAGAGACCCCGCCATGGCGGCCGCCTTCAGGTGCTCTGGGTAGGTCTGTGTTAGCTGCGTGAAGCCGCTGTACGCGAACGCAGGGTGCTGGCCACCCAGCGCGGATAGCGGGTACATGGGTGCGGGATACATGCCGGGGATTGAAGCGAGTCCTGGATGCGGGAGATTTAGGACACCTGGTTTGTGGATTATTCCTTGAAGCTGTGCGGCCCGCGGAGACGGGGTGTCCGCGCGGCGGCAGGAGACCGGGCTGCCCGCCGGGCTGTCGCTGCTCAAACCGGGGGAGACGTCTCGGCTCACCCGGTTGGTCTCATCAGCGAGCAGGGCGTCGATTCTGAAGTTTTTCGATTTCTCCATGACGGTTCTCCTCAGCTGGACTGCAGAGTCTTAACACAACAAACGTGTGGAGCTTGGCGGGTGCGCACCTGTGCCGTGCGTCAGCGCGCAGAGAGCGGATCCTCTTTCAGTCACGAACTCATACAATCTCCTTATGTTTTCCTAAAAGTTATATGCTACTCAAAAATAAGCATTGATAAGTTATCAATTTATATCTTCGCGACTTAGAAAAAACTTTTTGACAGACTCTACATGTGCATCTACTTCCTTAAATTGTACCTGCACATGTCACTCTGCAACATCGCGCCCGCGGTGTTAAACACTAACTTCACAAAGAGGCATGTGTCTCACTCCATCAGCCGACCTCCTCCACCCCTGCAGGCCGGTGTGAGCTGGGATTGGCTGGAGGCTGAGCTGCTCTGACGGGCCTCTAATCAGCTAATTACTCGCTCGTTTCTCCCCCCAGAAAGCATTCAGAGTGAGGTAATGTCCAACCCTTGTCCCGCCTGCAAACACCTTCAACTGCATCAAAGCGTGGAGGTACATTAGAAGATTAGCCGATTGTATTTTCAGTATCTATCTTACTGCCAGCTCCTCATACTCACCACAGATTGCAACTACCTTGCCATAAACAAAGAATTATATCCACTGATTTGATTGTCCAAACTAATTATTAGTGCTGCAAACATCCTCCACACCTTAGCAACAGATATTGGCTGCAGTCTCGGTGTGACTGGGTAGCTACCTCTGATTGGGTGACGTTAAAAACCACTGTGTCCACTCCAGTATTTAAATCATTAATATTAATGGCTTGCTTCATGCTCATACTCAGGCCATACCAATGCCATTAAATTTTATGATCAGGAATTGCACACAAACCGTATAAAAGTGTAATGACTTGGCAGAAGAGGCTATAAGTTAATTGGCCTCCTGCTTAAGGTGAACTAATGCCATTTTAAGACCTGAGAAAGTGAAGGTGCATCAACTGAAGTGGAGTCTGACTTATTCTTTTCAACATGAGCGTCTATAAGCTGAACAAAACCTCATGAACATAAAATACAGCAGGGATACTCAACCTGCTTTGCTATGCAGGGGCCACTAATGCAAAATGACAGGAGGCAAGGGACCAGTTAATCAACAAACATTAATAGTATTTATTGCCCGTTTTCCACATTTCTTTGCTGTCCTCACTCATCTTTACCAAAAGACAAATCCCGTCGTAGCAGCCCAGCACAGGTCAGAGGTGTGTCTAGGATCTGAGGACATTCTGGGCTTAGTCCGGGCCTCTGTTGGGAGGGTCTTATTTTAATTGTGATTCAGGAAATGGTCAGTGGGCCACCTGGCAACCAGATTTGGCCCACAGGCCGTAAGTTGAGTATCACTGGGCTGCAGGTTAAGGTCTTAAAACCTGGTCTGTGCTCAACCAGTGAATAGATGTGAATTAAGACAATGCCTCTTATCTGGGACGTTATTCAAAGCATTTTATAATGAGAATCTGCATGTTGATGCAAAAGAGCCAACACTGATGCTCAACATTTGTAAATAGAGAAGATTAACTTTTTTCAAATGTTGTTTCAGAGACTTCTATTTATTCCTTACTTACCTATTTCTAATCTAATCAAATCTAAATATGCTAAGTATAAAGATATTGTAATCCTGGAAGCTTATACCCACCAAGTATAAATTTTTAGTTGTAGGCCTATATGTTAAGAAGAATAATAAGATTAAAAATAGACGACATGACCTCAGTGTCACCCTGCACGTGTGCGACATCTGCTTTAGTTTAGTTTATTTAACGGGGGCCATGCACAACACAGCTGTTGAGCCAGAGTTAGCTATATTGCTAATTTGCATCTGCAGCTCCCGACTTCATTCTCCAGAGCTAATGCAACTGATTGATTAATTCAGCAACACAATTAATCTGCAAAATCTTGATAATTGATTCATGGTTCAGGACAAATTCACTTTCAGCTTCTCAAATATGAGTATTTTCTGATTTTCTCGGTCTTTTTTGAAAGTAAGTGGACTATCTGTGAGTTGATGGTCAGACATAACAAAATATAACATAACAGGTACTGTACCACATGAGCACTGGGAAGTTATGATGGGCATTTTTCACTATTAACTGAGACTTTAAGGACCAAATAATCAATTGACAAATTAATGAAATGAATTCATAATTAAAACAATTGTTTGTTGCAGCCCTATTAGACAGTAATTCATGATGATGATTAAATGAATGCTAGGCAGCGATTAACATTAATAAAAAGATTAGTAAATGTGATCAGAATCACAAATAAACTTAACAAACTACCATTATTATTATTACTACTAGTATACAGTTCTGCAAGTGGTTTGTCCAAGTGGTGTTGCTGTACCCTGCAGCTACAGTGTCAAACACTGTACTGTCTCTATTTCATTACTTTTATATGTACTGTTACAGGTTTGGTAAAGTGTTAGTTTGTCACAGTAAATGTCAGGAAAAATGGTCATAGTATGTTATTTATAAAAGTAACTGAAAATGTCATTTCCTGCGGCCCCCACTCTTATGTTGGCTCCCTAAAATGGCACTCAGTCGTAAAAACTCTGAGAACCCCTGCATTAAGATTTTTGTTTTGAATGCTGTAAAATGATCAGTTTAGCTGTTAGGTTTCTACAAATTTCACCTGGGGGAGAATTCCAACCAGACCCGGGCGTGAGGGGTGGTGGATGGTTCCAACAAACAACGACTTTCACCTGAGAGAGCATAAGATTCTCAAACCCTGTTCTTTGTCCTAAACCCAACCATGTGCGGTTGTTGTTGAAGGAAAATTAAAGTCAATTTGCGGTGTTGTAACAATGTAGTACGTTTATTTTTAAAGAGACTGCATGTAAACGTTAAATTTCCTGTGAAAACGGAAGTGTATTTTGAAAGAAGACAATGCATGTAACAGGCAGAACTTGACCAACCAACACACCCAGGGTACTTTTCACATCATGTTGACATGGAAAGTCCATGACTAAACGCCAATATGTGACGAGGTCAGGGTAAGAATGTGTTGGCCTGGAGGGGGGAAGGTGATTCAAAATGGTCACCCCCAATGTTAAAGAGATGATTACGGCCCTGAATAAATGTCTCATTCAGAAATAACTGAAGTTGCTGTTTGGTGCTGATGAGTTTTAATATTTATAGTTGGCTTCATTAGTTCTTCATCACTTCAAACACCCTCACTAACAAACATCCAGTGCAGATGTCACAATGTTACAGTCTAATCCAGCTGCAGCTCCCACCTCCACCCACACAAGGAAATTGAAATCCATTCTGCAGATATGAATAAAACACTACATGGGGGAATCTTTATAAGACCCCCCACTCATGATATGTAATTGGCTGATGCACATGCGTGTGTGCGCGCGTGAAGTTGACCTCCAGAAAATTGGAGCGGTCTTTCAGGTCCGCCCACCTCTCTCTCTCTCTCTCTGTCTCCTCCTCACCAGTGTGGCTCTGTGTCTCTCGGCCTCCGCTCTCTATCAGGCAGATTACCGCCTGTCTCCGGCGCTGATATAGAGGTAATTTGCTCCAGGGAAATCAGTGCCGCTTTCTGCCTGTTTCTCTCAACCTCTTCCCCCTCAAAAGCCTCGTTCCCTTGCTTTTATGATTTGAAAGTAATTTAAATAGCCAGGCCACGGGTAAATCCGTCACCCGGGCCTGTTGACAGAGGCGCACAAATTAAATTGAATGGGTGCCTGAAACTGAGCTCCCCTCCAGTGTCAACTGCCCTCTGAGCAGCGCTTTGCACACTGTCCCTCTCCTTGAAGAGATCAAACGCTGCTGTGGCCCAGTGGTTTTCAAACTTTTTGTGCCCAAGACAAAAAGCCAAAATCTCAATGCACACCTGTATTTATACCTGTGCACAACAGCCTCTATAACCTGTGTTATCACTCTTATCATGACATAAATGTTTGTTTTTATTCACTAATATCAAAAAAAGATTGACAACCAACTATTACTCATGATATATTTCACAAAATGATTCACAAATTCATTTTAAACTTTTGAAAATTACATCAAAGCACCAATAACATCCATTTAAACAGGAAATAATGTAAGATAATGGGATGTTATATGTCACACACTTATAATTCCCACACACAAACCGCGACAAATAGGTTCCCGGTGAAGGCTTTTAAAATTATTCATTAATTCGTTCATTTTCTGTAACCGTTTATCCCAGCTGACATTGAGCGAGAGGTGGGGTACACCCTGGACAGGTCACCAGACTATCACAGGGCTGACACATAGAGACACTCAACCATTCACACTCATATTCACACCTACGGCCAATTTAGAGACACCAGTTAACCTGCATATCTTTGGACTGTGGGAGGAAGCTGGAGTACCTGGAGAAAACCCACGCTGACATGGGGAGAACATGCAAACTCCTCACAAGAGGGCTCCCCCACCCCAGGAACAACAGGGCTGTTGTTGGCCCACTACTTTGGTCTAAAGTGAAATATTTCAACAGTTCGGTTATTGGATGGTTTGTCCTCACATTTCCTTTTTTATCCAGCGCCATCATCAGGTCAATATGGTTTAATACCTACAAAACTAATGACACTCTCATCGGCCTCTGCTGTTGTTTGTGTTCAGTGCTAGAGTAGGACTTTGCAAATGTTAAACTTAACTAAGATGATCATTGATAAACACTGAACATGCTGAAAATGAGCATGTTAGCATGTTGATGTTTAACTTCAGTATAGCCTCACAGAGCTGCTAGCATGGCTGTGGACTCTTTATTTTGGCTTCCCTTTGCCTCACATCAGTACATAGCAGAGATAGTCATGTGGTCCTACATTGATTCATCAGGTACAAACCTTTCAGAGATCAGATTCAGCCACTGTGCAGCACAATGGGACTTGATGATTTACTGTGACGCTGTTGAATACTTCAGCAGTGTAGATGATGCTCACAACTGAGTCAAAAACAACAACAATAGCAAGACATCATTCATCCAATAGATATTTTAATGTTTATTTATCCTTAAATTAGCCCCTTTTATATGCCTACTCAAGGCGGTAATGTTGCACCATTATTCCTCCTTGTTCTGTATAAAAGTTACGAGGGCATTCTCGCCCTTAAGCTGGCAGCAGTGGAAGTAACAATGCTAGTAATCAACGGCTATGTAAAAGGGATAGCCAGCAGAATGGGCGTTACATTTTGCTGAGGTGATATGTGCGTGACCCACAGCTGGGAGATTTAAAAAGCAGCTAGAAGCAGTTAGCAGCTAACTGAAAGAAGAAGAACGGTACTAGAAAATGTCCGCAAATTGGAAAAATAATAAGGTCCTGGCACTCTTTACCCTCCAAGCAGAGGACTAAATCAACTGCCATATAACAGGGATGGTAAATGACTGTTGTTACCATGTTATGCCCTATATTGTTTAGAGAGTGCTGCCCCGATACATATGTTGTATCACACTAAAGGCCGATGCTGTTGTGTTCCATATCACGCCTCTTTTGCTTCCGGAACACTGGCATACTGTCTAAAATCACACAATGGGGCAGCATTATGCCTGCATTGTTTAGCTCTGTGTATTAAAAAGCAAACCCAGTGCAATGAAGGGTCCTTGTTGTGGCTGTTGACTCTGATCTGACCAACATAAACTCTCATTACCGTACCTCCTTTTTACTCCTTACACACTTGTCCTCGCATGCACATGCCCTCTTGAACCCTTTGCAGAGCTCTCAAAATGCAGCACACACCCTTCACACCGTGAGAAGACAATTGGTTCAAAGAGACCGCCGGCTCTTAAGTTTATCGACGATTTATGTGTCAGTAAACTTAGAGGCCGACAGGACTTTACTGAAACATTAAAGAGCTTATCAGCAATTACAGGCATATTTCTCAATCATTACCACAGCTCTGAGACAGCTTGCCCTGTCCTAAAACTAATCCCGCCATGCTCTTGTGTTCTCTGTGTGCCGGCCTCGTCTGCACATTATTGACTCCCACTGGGTTGCTGATCCTCGCTGGTTAATTTAACGTTCTGATAAGACCATTCACACTGTTGATAAGTGAGACTAAAGAAAGTTCAGGAGCTCCTACAGATTGTCAGTCTGATAACATGGATCATATGAAAACATGTCAACACCATGCAACGGACCATGACAGATTTACTGTTTGATAACTTTACAGATGTGCTGATTCATCCTGATGCAACTTACTTCCTATGTGCTCATGTTCCTGCATGTATTCCTGTATCTGCTCTTTCTTCAGGCTTGTCGTGACACACGTAGCTTTCAGGGACGTTGTCCACCAGGTCCAGTTTTCCCACCAGGCCTGGAGTACAACGTCCGGACCGTGGCTATGATAAATGATTCGGGTGCACAATGGACTTTCTGTGCTGAAGATCAGCTCTCTGTACCCTTGGTAATTAGACTAATTCCCACAATGTTAAAGGCAGACGATTAATCAGCTCGCTTTCTGCCAGACCTTGAGACCAAAATTAATGTTGTCTCATTAAGGAGATAAAAGTAATTTATTAGAGTTTTACTTCTCTTCTCGGTCTCAGTACCCTGTCCCTGTCATTTATTAACCAATATTGAGCTTTGCCATATGACATCCAGCCCTCTGGATGTGAATCTCCTTCTGTCTGTCTTTGCTACTTTGGCCTCTCCCCACTCCTCTCATCAGGTGTGTATCAGCACTTTCAGGAGCTGCTGATGGTGAGAGAATGCAGTCGTTTGCTGAACCTTGACGTATTTGCTCTGGTTGAATTTTCTTTTTGTAAAATGGATACGTTTATTTCCCAGCAGCGCAAGAAGAGCTCATAGGAAAGTGATGAAAACACGTTTTGAATAACAATGCTGGAGTGACTACATAGGCTATTTATGCCAGCATTTGGAGTGAACTTTTCACAGCCCCCCTGATAACCACAATCACAGAAGCATTAGTATTTTGTCAATTATATAGCTGCTACAAATGTTTGTGTTTATGGCAAATGCTTCAACTAAATCCAGGTAGCTGAAAAAGCTTAGCCTAACATCAATTTGCATTCACATCGTATCATTCGTAAATCCTAGCACCCTAATGAGAAAAAATGTTCACATCCGCCAGCTGCTAATGCGACACTTTCTAATATCACAATGGAGGGACAACTACGCAGGTTGATTTTAGCGCTGGTCATCGTGTACTATATTGCTGTCATTGTTCATTTTAGGCAAACCATACAGTTTGAAAACGAGGCACGGCTCCAACTAGAAAACAATGTTTTGATGGTTGACTGCGTCCAATGTGCATATTAAGGCAGTACATTAATAATCCTCCAGAACTGTAACATGCTCATGTTTAACCCAAACAATGTGTCATGTGACTGCAGTTGGTTCAGATCCAGGTTGGAACACGTTCTCACTACAAATGAATTGCACTAGAGTTCGTTTGGAACCAGACCAAGACCACCTCTTCAAGAAGGTCAGTCTGGTTGTTTTGGTGTGCACCGGAGTGTGATTGCTGTGTTCACACCTGCCCAAATGAACCGCACTTAGGAGGCAAAGGAACTTGAGTTTGATTGAATTGAACCAAACAGGGTAGGTGTTAAAGCACCCTATAAGTTGAAATCATATCATATATTAAAAACTCATATAGGAATGATTTGTCTCCAAGTAAATAACCACAGGTATTAAATTTGGTTAAGTGACAAGTACATACTATGTGTAACATGTCTGTAAACACAACTGTATTTGATTAAAAACAACATATTTGTGCATATTAGATATTAAAATAAATGCCTATTGCCCAAATTAAAGGTGTCACTTTGGTGTGTTCATTTAATGACATGATCTTTCAGATATGATCTGAGCTGATCAATGGCAGCTTGATAAAGTGGACACATTTGATAAATCACAATAGAGGCAGACCAAATAAAACGGCAAAGGGTCCAGAGTCTGTTTCACATCTAAATTGGGGAATTCCAACCTTGCGGCTCTCCAATCTCTTTCCAAGCTCACCTGTTTATTTTTTCCACACTGGAAACAAAAGCTTCCTTTCAACATAATCCGCTTCAGTGTGAGTTTTATGACCATTTAATGGGTCCTTCCATCTAACAGCCCTGTGTTTTACTATCACCCATACAAGGGCCCCATTGTGCATAGACATGGGAGATAGGAGATAAATACACCTTATCAGCCACAACAAGACATCATTACTTTCACCCTGCTATCTCGCTGGCCCTCTCCACCATGCATTATCTGCCCACTTATGAGGATATTCAGAACCATCAAATGCTTTGAAGATCTCCGCCAGTTGGCTGTTTGCTCTCTCTGTTTCACTTCTCCACACATCAACTCAGTTTCAGTAGTACAGAGTGTTAAAAACACACTGTCTTTCAGCCACATTCTGCTCTCTAAAATGACTTTTAAATCTGCATCTAATTGCTACTTTGGGGTTGAAGTTTATTGCTCATGATAGCATGTTTTCTGCCATGCTTTCCGCTGTGAGGAAATCGTCTACTGCCATTAGCACTCAGTTAATGTCCTCTTATTGCCCAGTTTACTTGTTAACCCTAACCAAAGGTTACTGAAGGGAGAATGACAGAAGAGCGGTGAAAGATAGTGAGGACACGACACTGGCAGGTTGTTTTTTTCTTTCAAATGTTAGTACAATTCTTCCACTTGAATGTATTAAAGGAGAAGTCTTTTTGAGCCCCATTTCTTTATGATAAAATAGAGTGGCTAAGGGGGTGATCACACAGAAATGAGACGCTAGAGACGCAGACGCTTCAGAGACGCTTGAAACGCTGGAAGCGCTTATTCAATGTGCGCTAACTACTGGCATCTGACATCTACAAAAACGCGTGTCTTCAAAGGCGCCAGAAAAATGCCCATCTAAAAAGACGCTTGAATGTCAATCAGATGCGCCGTATCATAGGAAAACAATGGTTTTACTGGCGTCGCGTTTCATCTCAGTGTGATCGCTCCCTAAGACCAAAATAATGATCATTGCTCATTTTCGGAGAATTTGGCTTTCCCCTGCCTGGCTCAACACTGCTGCCTATGGCTATGTGTGAATCTGTCCCTAAAACCACCCTAAACGTTTGTTTTCAAAGCCATGAAACTCACCGAGTGGTCAGTGGTGTTCATTGATGTTCTAACATAAAAATCGTAGCAAACTGTGGTTTCCATCCGTGTTTTCACTGTTCATCTTGATTGTGGAACTATTTTTTCAGCTGCCTCACACCCGCGTGTAAACTTTCGCTTGATCGTTCGTTTTTCCCTGAAGCATTATACACTCCAGCCCACTTGATGGCGATAATGCTCCTTTATGTGGGTGCCGCCAACCGGCAGGATAACCATTGCAATGTAATGGGACACAGAAAAGAAGCAGAAGAAGTAGGCTGGCGATGTGTTCAAAGGCATCGTACTGGGAAGGTTGTTTACAAGCAAGTAATCCATTGTGCAGTTGTTTAAATTTATTACAAAACTTTTTCATTCATTCTCGTTCTTCCTCCAGGAGCGCACACAGCACTGTCAGGCCGGCACTTTCACTGAGCTAAAAGACTTCAGTGACTACAACCTTGTCATAAACAACCCCCTTTCAATTTCCAGTGGCGGATTACTACCGACGGACAATGAGGACTTCTATTGAAAACCAATGGGGTAGACAAAATGTCAAATAAATCATCACGGAAACCACAGTTTGCTACGATTTTTATGTCAGAACATCAATGAACACCACTGACCACTTGGTGAGTTTCATGGCTTTGAAAACAAACATTTAGGGTGGTTTTAGGAGAGGTTCACACATGGCCATAGGCAGCAGTGTTGAGCCAGGCAGGAGAAAGCCAAATTCTCTGAAAATGAGCAATGATCATTATTTTGGTCTTAGGGAGCGATCACACTGAGATGAAACGCGACGCCAGTAAAACCATTGTTTTCCTATGATACGACGCATCTGATTGGCATTCAAGCGTCTTTTTAGATGGGCATTTTTCTGGCGTCTTTGAAGACGCGCGTTTTTGTAGACGTCAGACGCCAGTAGTTAGCGCACATTGAATAAGCGCTTCCAGCGTTTCAAGCGTCTTTGAAGCATCTGCATCTCTAGCGTCTCATTTCTGTGTGATCACCCCCTTAGCCACTCTATTTTATCATAAAGCCAAATTCTCTGAAAAGGAGCAATCATCATAATTTTGGCATTAACCACTCTATTTCATCATAAACAACCCAGAAATGGGGCTCAAAGTGCAAAATACAGGACGTCTCCTTTAACAAAATACCAAGAAGCTCCAGGGCCCTGAAACACCAAGCCGACAGTCAGCCGTTGGCCAATGTGGGCCGTCGGTGAGTCGACCCTTGTCGGCATTTATCAGCCGATTCAGCAAGTTGAATTGGCGTAAGAGCTGGTGGAGCCCGTTGGAGCCCGTTGGTAAATGAAATCACTCTGCTTGGAAATTCGGCTCAGTGATGAGAAGAGAAACAGAAGTGAGGAAAGTAAACAAACAACTAAAGTCAAGAGGGTGTGAGATAAAAGCAAACTTGTTATATTGGGTAAGATTATGTTTTTAGCCACTGAGCTCTTTAGCAGAAACAGAGTTGTGTTGTTAGTGTGCTAAGTGGCTAACTAGCATCATAATTCCATCCTGTCAGTCTTTTGGTTTCCCTTTTTGAATGACGAATACAGACTACGACTGCCTGCTGGTATGAAGAGTTATTTCCACTCATGCCGGTGCAGAATGCACCTGATAGTTGGCCATTGGCTGTCGTCTTTGCAGTATGTTCAAGTGCAATCTCTCTGGCCGAGTCACAGGCAACATGTAAATCCAGAGCTCTTATTTTGTTGAAAATTAATTTCTGTGTCCTCTTGTGCGCACAGAGCAGCAACTAGCCCACAATTGACTTGTGGAAGTAAGGATATAAAAACAAATGTTCTGCTCAGAAAAAGTACTGATGGCTGCAGACTCTGAGGACAGACAGAATGAACCTGTACAGTCTCTGACACATGACACATCATTAATAACAACAACAACAAACACATCTTAAGAATTTTAAGATTTTTCTGTTACCTTAAGGAGTTGTAGAAAACAAATTTAATCATGCATCAGGCAAATCTCTTAAGCAAATTAAAGTCTTTGCGGTAACAGTGCCACCTCCCATCTGCTAATTTCTGTTAGGATGCGGTCAATATTCCAAAAAAATTGAAATGAATTGATCAGACCCTTGACTTGTCAATAGACTAATGGAGTGCTGCTAAAATCTGTCAATCTATGAAATTGTGGCGGACGTAAATCAGGGCATTGTGGTGTATTGTAATGGCTCTCAATTGATCAAAATGTCATCAGAGGTGTGATAAAGTGTGGTCAGTCCAGCTCATTTGGCAACAGAGCTGATGAAGTGACAGAACAGTCAAAATACCATCACAGAGTACCAATAGTGTACCATCTTAGCACATTGCACAAGTAACAAGAAATTAGCATTGTTAAAATTAGATCTGTGTAAATAAGAGTTAGTCTTTGTCTAACTAACAGAATACATTTCTCTATATCTAACTTCATGTTTTAGCCTTGATCCACAGCACAGTACACTGTACCACTGACAACTGGGGAACAATAAAAGTTTAAATATTATCGTTTCTGCCTCATTCACTCGTCTTTTCTGCGAATCTTGTTCAATATATTTGTTCTGTTTATGGCTACATGGATAGAAAGGTCACTGAACTCATCCCTCTCTGTCAGTATGCTAATTGGTTTGAATAAGCTGCCCCTCCTGCCGATAAACTATGTGTGCTCAATCTTTAAGGTAGCCTAAATCACTTCTATGTCACAAATAACTGGAGAAGGACAAATCCTCGCTTGGTTAAACAAATGTGCTTTGCAGGTGTCAAAGAGTCAAACGGTACGTCCAATCTGTGCCTATCTTGTAGAGAAACAAAGGCTCTGGATGTGTCACCATATTAAATTTCAAGAAATCACAGTTATCATGAATTTTAAAAAAAAATCTTAACTACTTTCAACACTTGTATTTTACAAAAAAAACCCAGGTGAATCTGATAAACTGTCCAAATTACATCAAAATGGTGAGTCTTTAAAACTACTGCTCAATATTATTCCAGTTACGGCTATTGATGGAGAACAGTTTGAAAATCCTGTAAGTTAACATCACTTAAACTGGACATACACTGTCTTTTGAGCCGCACAATGCATTTTAGAGACCGACTGAATTTCAGCTCTGTCAGGCGTTGTTGCAGTGTCCACGAGGGAGCAAGGACAGATCAACTGCTCCCAACTGGCCATCGATCAGAGTTGTCTCCGAACCAGTTTCTGACACGTCAAGAATGGTTGGCTATTGTCAGGCTCCCGCAAAATTGAAGCAAAGCTAAGAGTCCTTGATTCCGAAAGGTCAGTGCCTTTTTTCTCAATTATTTGTACAGTGTAGCCCAGTGGTGTAGTGGTAGTTGATGAGGTGGGTGTACTACTAGGTAGATAGGTAGGTTACCGATGAGGAAGTGGGCATACTCTCCTATATATTAAAATGGCTGTTTTGCTGATAGTTGGGTATACTGTCACTGGATAGAAAAAGAAGTGGGTATACCTGAGTATACCCTCCACTACACCACTAGTGTAGCCCATACCCATTCTAGAGCCTGTCTCTACGTATGTGAACCGTACCTCTGCTAGCAAACAAACTTCTACCTTCTAGCCCTGAAGCTTTCAAACATATCTGTATTGACAACTGTCAACAGCCAGAACAGTCCACAGGGGCTGGTGGACTACTTTTTTGTCTACTTTACCCATACAGTGTGAGCACATAAATTGTGAGATTTGGCTTTAGTTACAGGTGATTTACTCATATAGTGGGAGTGGGCAACATTTCTAAAACAGATGCAAATCGTACAGTGTATGTTTGAATCCTCCTTGATCAAGACTGAGCTTTCTACTCAAGAAACATTTTTGATCAAATTCTTTTAAAAATGGGTTGACATCAAAAGTCCGCTACTGATTTTGCTGTTGTTGTTTGGCTGTTGTTGTTGTAACTGAAGGAGCATCTCCCTCAGCAGGTCATGGAATATGTCATATTTAATAAAGGTTTCCTTTAAAAGGGTTGTATAAACATATTGTATTTTCTCCGGTTTACACTATCGCCAAAGATACGATTTTTTTGGACCTTTACAGCTGATCAAACACACCTTTATTGTCTTTTGTAAGTCGGTCATATGAAGAAATTTCTCAGTTAACCTAAAACTAATTCCAAGAGTATATGTATATGTATATATATATATATATATATATGTGTGTGTGTGTGTGTGTGTGTGTATTCATGCTCCGTTCACTGGTTGCCTGTAAATTTGACAATAGTTTTAAAAGCTTAACTATTGATATTTAGAGTTTACAGCTGGCTCCCACCTAAATAATTTATTTCTTAATATTTTATCCCCTCTGAACTCGTTTGTGTAATTTTATACTTCTCTAATGTTTGTCTTTATCTTCTTCCACCGCTGTTTTAATATAATTCAATGATCCTAACTAACGTTAGTCTTTGATATTGTGTTTTACTGACTTATGGTGTTTTTGTGTCGTACCACACTTTGTCTGGAAAAGTGCTATAGAATTTAAGTTGTGTATAAATACTTACATCCCCTTTCTACATGTCCCAAAATGATCTTGGGACAAAAAGTTCCACATCTGCCATATTTACACAGTTAAATCTCATGTTTATTGACATTTGGTCTTGTTCAAATATCCTTATGAGATTAGAACTGTTTGTGATATTCTGTTTGCTGTTGGCGCACGGATGTGTGGAGTTTCAGGAAATGTTGCAGATGTGCCAAGCTGGGACCGGCTCAGAGTGAGCTAACTGAGGAATTAGCAATTCCATAATTGGCCGTTCTGTCAGAGGTTCTGACAAGCCGAGATGATGGAGCAGCCACTTAGTGATTTGTCTCCTGCTCTGTCTCACACTGGGCCCGACACAAAACTTCAGTCACTAATTAGAAGATCCTTATCCTGCTTTTCAGACTTCTTTACTGTATTTCCCTCAAATATTTAACTCTCTCCTGAAAAAGACCAGACTTTAATTCAAGCATATAAATATCTATCATGTCACCACACCCATCAGTGATGTATTCCCCCCAGACTTTTGACCAAAACAAAACGATCCTAACACTTATTTTGGCCTCCTGCATTGGCTTCCAGTCTTTTTTAGAATTCATCTTAAAGTTCTTTTAATCACATACAAGGCTCTCAACAATCTGGCCAGAGTATATAACTGAGATTTTCACACCGTACTGCCCAAACAGGCCCCTCCGGTCTGCTAGTCTGGGTCTTCTAACTGTTTCAGAGTCCAGGTTGAAGACAAAGGGTGGTCGAGCCTTTTCAGATCTTGCTGCTCGGCTTTGGAACAGCCTCCCGACTCTGTTCACGTCTTTAAATCTCATCTGAAAACTTTCTTTTACAGATTAGCCTTTCCTGAGAGTTGATAGACTTTTTGTGTGTATGGGAGTGTACGTATTTGCAGCCATGTGTATATGTATGCATGCTAACAGGTATATATGTGCTGAAGTGTATATGTTGGTAAAGGCGTATGTTTATGCATATGTTTTATTAGTATCACTTTTGTTTTGTATTTTCTTCTTCTTTTGTGCTTTCAGCTCAAAGTTATTTTTTTAGTATAACATATCAACCAGTAAAGGAAGTGAAACACTGCTTTCAGTCTACTTTTTAAAGTGCTCCTATCTATGTGATGCTTCATGCTTTGGTCAAACTAGATATTTCAGAGCAGTGGTGTTAAATGGGGTATAAATCATCCTATATATAACATCTGTAGCAGTGAACCTCGGGGTCAACAGGTGTTTCACCCTAGCCTGGCAAAGTCCCCTGTTGTTTGAAAGGTGCTCAGTGTCCCTTAGCAAACTGTCTGAAGTTAAAATGTCACTAAAATTTGGCTTGAGCTGCCATTCAGTGAGTCAAGTGTTGTAATTGCGGTTGGTTGCCACTGGTTTGGTTTATTGTTGTACAGCAGCTGCTGGGATTTTGGATTAAGATGGTAAAAGCATGAAAATGAAAACACAACATCCTAGTTCATCTTCATTCTGTCTACACCTCATTAAACATCACTACAGCTGTACCCACTGATGTTTTCAAAACTCACTGAATGTGCCTTTAATGTCCTTCATCGTCCTCTCTGTTTTCTTGCACCAGCTTCCTCGCTCTGCTGTTCCCCCTCCCTGACGTTGTGTGCCTGCCCCGACAATGCAGCATTATGGAAATAAATTGTTCCATTAGGTGCATTGTGTTCTGTCATCAGGCCAACCATACTGGGTTATTAATGGAAACGGCCTCTGCTTTGATTAAGACTGAAGATTTATAAAATAAAAAATAAAGCATGCACTGGTGGCGTATTACCAAACATACTTTCTTAACCGGAAGTGTGTTACACCACGCAGGAAATTACTTAATGAATGTCACCAAATTGGAGAGCCCAGTCTCACTCCGAAGTCATCGAAATCTGGCGCTTGGGCAGTGACTTGTGGCGTCAGAAACCAACAAAAAAAGTCCTTTGATGATGGCATGATACGCTGCCAGTTGCCGTTATAGTTTAACGGCACTCGGCGGTGTCAGGGGGAAACGCAGCAAGGCAAGGACAAAAGTTAAGGCCATGAATGTCTGAGTGGGGCGGGTGGGAGCGGTGGTGGATGGGTCCAACAAATACTGACTTTCACCTAAGAGAGCGGTGTTCACGTCCCGTAAGATTCTAAAGCCAAACCCTTTTTTTTCCCCCTAAACCTAAGCAGTTTGTTTTGTTGCTTAAACATGTGTGTTTGTTGGTGAAGGAAAAAGGAAAAGGAAAAGACTGGATGAAAACGTTAAATTTCCTGTGAAAACAGAAGTGTATCTTGAAAGAAGACAATGCATGTAACAGGCAGAACTTGACATGGCGTCCCAGAACGTCAACAACCAACACACCCAGGGTACCTTGCACGTTGTATCTGGGCGTGGAAAGTCCACGACCAAACTTCGATATGTGACAAGATTGGAGTGAGAATGTGTTGAACTGGAAGACCCTGAGTGTATTGTTTGACCAAACGGCAACTGTCTGGGGCTGGAAATGGAGCCAACGTAGAAGTGCTCAAAACTGCAGTTTCTAAAATGACCATTTGAGGCTGGCTCAGAAAGCAAGTTGATCACCAAAGACACGAGTATGTATGTATGTATTATATGCATGGAAGTATGCAGGTATCGGCAAGTGCTTAGTGCTGGTATATATGTATGTGCAAGTGAGGTATTCAATTTGGGCCTAGGCGGCTTCTCATACTTTGTTATTCCCTCTCTACAACGCAGGTGTGTGTGTGTGTGTGTGTGTGTGTGTACAATTGTGACTGATCCCATTTATCAGGCCAGTTAACCCTTGGCAGCAAGTAGTAATACGGAGCAGGAGACCAGAGGGGGATGCAGGCACTTGCTCTAATTAAATCCCCCCTCCACCTTCACACCCACACCTACACAGGCCGCCTCCCCTCCTTCGGCAGGAGAGACTCTGACCTTCCAACCCGGCCTTCACCCCTGCTGCCTGCATCTCCCACCTCAGCTCTGCAAACCGCAAAGTGACACATGGAAACAGTTTTCTGTTCTAATGGGAGTTTACACCTCTCAGTCTTAAATACCACTTACTTAAGCTACCCAGTTTAGATCATGATTTCAATTTAATTGCGAATTTGTCACGTCACACTATGCCTAATGAAAAACAGGTTTTGTTACACACTGCTCAGTGTTAGATGAAAAGAGAGAATGTCCATTATAGTAAGTACACTGCAAGTGCATCAAAATCATTACAACAGGATTAGAAATAACCACCACTGGGATTTTTTATTCCTGTATTTAGAATCACTATGATGAACGAAACAATAATCTGAAAAGACGTGTTTTTGGTATTTGGCCACGATTGCAGGATGACAACGTCGGCCTGTCCAGACTGAAATATCTCGACAAATATTGGATGGACTGTCACTATATTATGTAAAGACAGTCGTGGTCCCCAGAGGATGAAGCTTGCAGACTTTGGTGGTCGTCTGACTTTTTTTCTAGCGCCACCAGGAGGCTGACATTTTGAAATTTCTAGTAAAACATCTCGACAACTATTTAATAGAGTGCGGTGGTCTCCCACACACGTTCATGTTCCTCAGAGGATGATCTACAGCAACTTTGGTGAACCCTGTTGCCATTTTGAGTTCAAGATTTTCATGTGTAGCAATTTTTAGCATGCTAAAACATTAAACTAAGATTATACCTCCTAAACATCAGCATTTTGAATGGTGCAGGAACGAGTCCTGAAGCGTGGAAATGAGTTAGCATTTTTGCACTTCCGATTCCCTCGTCTTAAAGTCAATGGAGTTTTTTTTAATGGGTTTTTGGATAGATGCCTGAAATAAGCTCTGAAGCTTAAGAGATTTCCACACTTTTATACACTTCGACAACATTAAATACTACAGTAAGTTCCCCACTCATGATTTTTAAAGCATTCATGTGTCTTGAAGAAGGCGTCATCACGATAATCATGCCGTTAAGGACTTGTGGTGGTGATGTTAATGTTCGTTTATAGCCTAATGTTAGCTTTTTACTTCTGCATTTACGCTTCAAAAATCATAAAAGTGCAGTTCATTTGTGGAGATTATCTTACTGAACAAAGCATATAAATATCATTAACTATTGCTTGCAAAATAGCTTATTTTTTCTGTAATAATAGAAAATCCAGTGGGAAAATCCCATTGGCTTTTTGCCCATAGGACCAGGGCAATGTTAACTTCTGGGTTGCCCTACAAAAACACATCATCCCTGCACCACTGTATAGCCGTTGTCAATGTGAGTATGTCAGCATACTGATGTTAGCATTTAGCTCAAGAACAGCCTCACACAGCCGCAGACTCTAACCTTGTTTGTGTATGTAAAGATTACATTACTACATAAATCATAAACCATAAATCTAGTCTGATACTGTGAGAGAGTAGCCCACAGCTGGGTTACAATCTGCCTCTCTGTTTCACTTGCAAACACAAAGCAGCAAATAAACCCGACTGAAATCTTCCACATTGATTGATTTCAGTTTTTTGCGGTTATAACTGTATTTACTTTCCCAGGGCTGTTCAGCTAATCGACATATGATGATGATGCTTTTCCCCTTTCAACTGTGTATGCCTTCAACTGAGCTGTTGACCTTTTCTAATCCAACCTGTTTTCAGTGTGAGTGGCATATGATCTTAATGCCGACTCAAAATAAATGTGTCCTTCCTTCACTTGTGAAGTAATGACAGCGAATAAAGTAGCATTAATGTGAATAAGTGTTTGCACTGGTGCGAAGGCGCACAGCTGGCTTTTGTGTGGCACGCTGGGTTCAAAAGCGGGTTAAGAGCAGGGTAATCTGTCTGGCTGACAGCATCAAAGCGCCTGGCATCATTAATACAGTCCAGGGCTGAGGCGTAGTCACGGCAACTCCATCCACTGTTTGTGAAGGTTACACATGAACTTGCATGCCAGCATGTGCGTACAGGTACCTGTATTTATGTGTGTAGAAATATGTGGAAATTAGAAAAAGAAATCAAACCATAACTGTGTAACTATCCACTGTATATGTGTGTTAAACTAGTGGTGATGCATTTCTGGGCCGGTTTTGACTTTGGTGATATTGGAAGGGCAGCTACCATTTTGTTAGCACAAAAAACAGTGTGTTCATTACTACAACGTTTTGAAGTTTCTAGTAGAAACTGTGTGTAAAACTGTGTTATTTATCATAGAAGATCTCTGTAGAGGACTGGGAGGACCGCAGTCTATCAGATGTTACTGTATAAATGGCTGCTAAGGACTTAAATAACACTTAGACGCTCTTTTCAATACAAATATTCCTAACAACTGCATTAAATATCACGCAGAAATTAGTACTCTGATTTTCAAATTCTCATTTTAGCTAAATTATGCTTTTTACGTATGTTGCCTGAAGACTCAATGTGAGGAAATGCAAACTAACATCTGTCTGATACTAGACAAACATGTAATTGCATTGAAATTGAAGGATATTCAAATTCTACTAAAGGCAATAGGCATGTCTTGCATATAGAACACCAGCAGAAGTTACATGGTTGTGAACAAGGAGAACAGCATGATACCCTGATTGAATAAAACTTGTACATTTCAATAATTGTATTAATTCTTCCATTTCAGTTTCTTAAATATAACTCTACATATTAAACTTTATTTTTCTTCCCCTGCATGAGGTATGCACAAATACAAATGTCTGCAGAACTGAAATAAGCTAAGGCCAATAAACATTATTTTTTAAGAAAATTGTCAGATGATTAATTTCTTCAATATACTACAGTGCAGTACAACCACAACATCGTGCATTGCAGTCATTGCTTGTCCTCAAAAAACTCTCTCTTACTACTCTGTAACAGTAACAGTGGGTGATCCACATAAGCACTTGCCAGTATGGAACATCTTGCAGTGTCAAGTACATAGAAAAACACGTTTGAAGTGCCTGCAGCAGGTATTACCTTTAATCTCTATTAGCTCAAGATCAAACAGCAGCAGGCAGAGTGTCAGAAGGAGTGTTACCAACTGTGTATATTAGCAAAAATACTTAGCAGGTAGAACAAGCTATTAAAAACTGCTTAAAACAGTTTTGATTTACATGAAACTGTCAGTCAGGCACCAATGTTTTACAAGTATTTCTGGTTTAAGTTGCAATCTGCTCATGTGAGAATCCTTTTTGTATTGCTCGCTTCCTTGATTATCTTTAAAGATTGATTTTAAAAAAATGGTGGGGTGGGGAGGCTTGAAGGTTTTTCAGCTTCTGATGATGGAAAAGGTTTGAGAACCACTGTGCTTATGTCTCCCTGCTGCGGTCCAATGGACACAGGAACAGTCTCGGGGAGTTGTTGAGAAGTGTAAAAGTGTTCTGGGAAATGCAAGTTTTAGAAGGGAACTTTAAATGAAGGCAAACATGCCAAAAATCAAATTTGCAACAAGTCTGACTGCATTACGTAGAAGTGTCGGAGTATCTTAAGACAAGTTGCTTTTTAGTTTGAGATAAAGCACAACTCAAAACATCAGGATAAGTAGTCTTGTAGGCGATCACAGCTGCTAGCTTTTTATTATAATTTGACAAAAAGAAAATGAGCAAATTCAATTTAGATTTGTCGCTCTTGGACGTTGTGGATGTACAACAACAAAAGTGTTTCCACCAACAGCAAACACGATGGATTCATTTGCTAGATTTGTATTCTATTTACATAAAACTAAAGACATACCAGCGTGTGTGTGTGTGTGTGCTTCCGTATGCATGCATATAGAGGGTCACGTCAACATCTCATTTATGTAATGGCTCCACATTTATCGCACCCTGACATGACTGACAGGTGGAAATGACATCACTAACATTTAAATTGTTGTCCTTCTCTCTGCAGAGTAATACATCCTGAGTGATGCATATTCAACCAACAAGCTATTTCTGCACTCATCTACACCATCTTTACTCCACCTTTCTTAAACACACACACATACACACACACGCTTTAATCCCCCCTCTCACTTTCGGTGTTCCATTTTACTGTCCCCCACAACCTCACAGTGTCACTGCGCTATCCAATTGGCATAATTGAGCCGGGTCAGATGATAAAGAGACCTATAACAATCAATGCAGGTGAAATAAAAAACAGCTCCCAGTTATTACTTTTGTCCTTTTCCAGCGTCAATCACCGCCCCTCCCCTGCATCAGTTTAACAGACTGGGACTGCTGCGTTTATTTTGAGGATAAAGGTTTGACATCTCAGACGGAGGAGTGAAAAGACACACAATGAGGTGAAGGCAGAAGAAGAAGGAGAAGAGGAGAAGAGGAGAAAGAGGAGGAGGAGGTTCAGCAGTATCAGAGCTGAGATAGATGAGATGTGACAGGCTGCCACTCTTCTCAGCACCTTCTCATCAGCATGACACAGCTGTCACAGCCCTATTTCAGGAAAATTAAACGGCCTTACGGTAAACTGGGCTGCCTGGAGGGAGGGGCTGCAGGAGTGTGTGTGTAAGTGAGTGTGCCAGTGTGTGTGTGAGAAAATGAATAAGCTTGTAGTATGCAGATGGGCTTTCTGCTTCTCTCCTCCCCCAATCTGTTCCCCTCCTTCCAGCGCCATCCTCTCCTTTTGACATGGTAATGGCTCCAAATTGATGAAGACACTTCACTCATTCAGTGACAACTCTACTGGCAAGCGACATACGCCTCCTCATCCATCACTCACCAAGCCCCTCCCTCCTGCCTGCTTGGCATTGGTTGGGCGGGAACTTGTTCAATCAGCTAATTTGCTCTTCTTTGTCCAGCGTTAATGACTGCACCACCTCTGGATTATCTTGTCGTCCCATCCTCTTAATCAGCGCTGATGAACTGCTCATCAAACTATTAGCCTCCGTTTGCCCTTTGTCTTGCTTCGCTAAAGGTTACATGCCTGCAATTAAAACTTATCTGTGGGGTCATATTTCTCTCTTTAATTGGCAGAATGGTAGCTTTTATACAGTGACTGAGAGACCTCGACTCAGTCGGCACAAGCAAATGAAAACTCACAACTTCGATGGAACATAGGCGGCATACAGGAGGAAAAAGGTGCATATAAATAAAATAAGCTGTTTAAGGATTAGTGCGACAAATACAGAAGCAAATGCTGCACATTTACTTTTACATTTTCTTAATTTGCTTCTGTGAATCTTTTTGTAGCAACTGTCTCCAGCTTTTCTGCCACCACAGTGATGAAGATATCTTCATCTTTACGTTTGTGTGTGAAGAGGCACAAAATATGGTCCGATTCTCAACCTTCCTGAGTTTAATCTTATTTTAATTCCTATAATTTTAACAATCCAATTATTAGTATCTTCAAATATGCTGTCATGACCCTTCAAAGCCTAATTTCCATGTTAACATGGAGCTGGGATGGTGGCATGAAGATATGTCGCAAGGGTGATGCCTTATTGTTTACAAAGAGTGGAATAAAACATATTAAATTAAATTATTTCGTGTTTATTAATCTATGTAATTTTTTAAATAAAGTCCCGGAGACTGTCCGTGTTGTCGCCTTGTGCAAAGACACTATGAAAAATTTGGTTGTAAATTCCATCCTTTCAACTTCGAAGAGCACTGTCATCTGCTGTTACCGTTATTTTCTGCTCTTGTCCACTTAACCTGGTTCTGCAATTTCCATCTCCCCACATAACACATAATATTAAACTATTATATATAAGTGTTAATACACTATCATATTATATTACAAAAATTATAATTTTTTCGTGTCACTCTGTTTAAAGCACGCCAGATTGGTATCAGTGCCAATAGTGTCTTTATTATGCAGATCAGTTATCAGCCATGATGTGGTCTCATGTTACCTTACATAAAAATGATCCCAGTGCACACACATACACAGATCTTAAACCTGGGAAAAAGATAGTCCCTTTACAGAATAGTGACTGCTATCATCAGATACACAAAGTTCAAGTATTAGAATTGGTATCAGGGAGAAGAAGCTGGCCTGCATGATGGCCATGTGGAATATATTCAAAGCTGGGATACATGGCTCATTTTATGCACCAACTTCTTGTGTAATGTTTTGGGATGTCAATTCTTAATTTTAACAACATGTCTGGTATTGACCATAATTGTTTACTGGACATTCAGATAACATTAGATAACAGAGAATAAAAATCAGCAGAGATCTGACTGATGAGCAGCTACCTCAAAGGACTACCGTACCCACAAAATGACCATTACGAATTAGTCATGCTGTGTTAATTATAAAGAAAATGTTTTCCTTGCATGCCTCCATGAAAAACAGCAAACATAGTGATTTATTGATTGCTTGGGGACCATGCTAAACAGCAAAACTATATAAAAACATCAATTTATAAACTCTCACACAACTCGTGCAGTATAATCCAAGTCTATTTTATCCAGTTGTTTGCTCAGTACTTCCCAAACACATACATTTTGGTTAACAAAACTTAAGTATTGGGGTCTGGTTTTGAAGATCAGTTTAGTTTTCAGTCCAGTTTTAAATAAAAACGTTTTTCAAGGTACAACAGCCTAGCTAATTGATAGACAAATGGTTATTTTGTGGCTGAAGTATTCCTCTAAAGATCTGATAAACTATAACCTAACCTTTATTTCACCATCTTGGGTTTTGCCTCAGAGTTTTTTTTAAGAGCAGATTCACAGACATGCTCTTCTATAAGAAAGGACAAATGGTGAATACTTTATTTTAAACTTGAAATTAGTATAAATATTATATAATTATTGTTCATTTGAAAAAATACTGTACACCTTTAAAAATGTTATCTACTGAAGTATTCTACATTCCTATTTCAACTTTGTCAATATAAATCAACTTAAGCTCGAGGTACAAGATGGTAACTAACACAAACTCTGCAGGTATCTTTCTTATGTGTATCCATACTGTTAGGGGATGATGAGATATCTTTCCAGTGCTGTGAAATTCAGTCCAGGTTTAAGAGCAAAAATGGAGAAATCCAGCTAACCCATCCAGTCTGTCAGATCTTTTTCCTAGTGGCCTGTTTAAGCCACTTTTTGCTGCTTCAGCATAACCATGCAGCACTTTCGCTGTAGGTGAAAGAATTGTGATGCCTTTTAAAGAATTCATAACATCCAACCTGCACTGACCTTATACGGCAAATAAAAACTATTGATCCTCCCTCCCCAACTCCCACTTTAAAAGACTTATTGTGGAGCTCCATTTCATCTAATCACTTGGCAAAAGAGTCCAGGGTCTAAATAAAGAAAGAATAAATAAAAAAGTCCCCGGGCCAACGTGTTGCTCTCACCTTTGCAGATGAAATTACCCGAAAAGCTGTTACAAATCAATATAATCAATGCAATCAGCTAACTGACACAGGCAATCTCCTGCCAGTAAGTAAAATACCCCCGGCGGAGATCTTTCAATCTCTAGTGCCATAATTGCCCCCAAGGGCGACGTTAGGGTGTAGCATTTTGTACACTTAATTAAATTAGTGAGCTCTGTCGACAGGGTGGGTTGCCGATCTCACAGAGAACGGATAGATCTGGCCCTGAGCCAGTAATTAAGGCAATACCTTTCCTGATTACGCCAATCCCCTTTAATGAACTCATTATGCATTTTAACCCAAACACTCCCATGAATTAATGAGCACAAAGAAAGCCCCTGGACGGAAAAAATGCCTCGATCACGAACACAAGTCATAACTCATCCACTCAACGGGGCAGACGTAATGTCCATATTTCTCCCTCTTTCAGCGGCAGCCAAGGCTAATTTGGACTTGAGTGACAGCAAAAGTTCTGGGTCTGTACACATAAAGCTTTAAAGAAATAGGATCCCTCGTCTGGGAAGTAACAACAGAAACTTTACTGGCCGACTTTACAAGGTCTTGCAGGAATCACGTCCGAATTCTCCGTATTTAGTAAACTTTTGCACAGTGATTTGCACAGATAACACTCACATGCTCACACCCACACAAAGTCCAAAACATATGTGTGAAATGATTTAAAGAGACCTAGGAACACTGCAGGATGGGAGCAGCTCTGCACTGACCCATAATGCTTTGCTAATTAAATAATTCACTAATTGATTCATTGCCAAATCAATAAAGCCTGCAGATGGTTTATGGTGTGAGAGCTAAAGTGTGTTTGTGGACTGGGGTTGGGTTACAAATGAAACACAAACACACACTCACGCACACACACAGGATCCAAACTGCCAGTGCACCCCCTGACTGAACGATAAGCAAAAGCACATGAAATTGGTGCTAAAATGAATGCAAACATTGAGCTGACCTTGCGCTTGTGTTGTATGACATCATTTCAGCCCCTCACAGGGAGATGATAGTAAATATAAAAAGAGTGTGTGTGCGTGTGTGTGTGGGCAGATGTTGGGCTCATAAACACAGCTCTGTCCTAGACCCATTCCCAAGGGAGTCTGGGATTCATAGGTGGGCCTGAGGAAGAAATCAGCTGGGATATCATTAATTCAAGTGTAATGAATCCTTAGGGTGTTTGTGTATAAAAGGGCATATGCACTGTAAATATGTGGTATGTTCTGTATACTTTATGACCGGTCATTTGTGTCTGTGTTTGTGTGTGTGTGTTTGCCTTCTGAGGTCGAAATTACCTTTGAAAGTAATTGGGACAGCAGTGAAGTGTGACATCTCACTGATCTGAGTGGACGTAAGGGTTGTAAATCCCGCTACATGAGCAGTTTGATATTTGTTTCCAAGGATGTGTGCACAGACACACGCACGCAGACACACAGCCAGACGCAGAGAATGGCCACTGGCGCTCAAAATACTGTCAGATGAAGGTTGTGCTTGTCTGCCACGGGAGATGATTCATCTAAGACTGAGCCAACTTAATTTAAAAAGTAAAGTATTTCTCATTTGATGTGAAACTGAACGTGCTCTTTTACAAGCACTAAATTAACAGCCAAGCGATTAACAAATATTGCTATATCATTAGCTTACACATATAAATACAAAAAGAACAAATGTCACCTTTAGTAGCATTCTTTGCTACTCTACATGGCCAAAATTATGTGGACACCCAAACATTTTAATCTGATATAACTCTTTTGGGAAGGTTTCACAAAAGATTTTGAACCTGGCTACAGAGATTTGCCTCCATTCAGCCAAAAGGGCATTAGTCAGGTTGGGCACTGATGTTGGTGATGAGGCCTGGCTCACTGTCAGACGTTCCTTTCACACACGTACTGCAAACCTTAACTGATCCAGACATTACCTGGAGGAGCTGTACGTCCAAATCAGTTGGACCGGACATTAAACTGACTTTACTGTTATACTTTTGTATCAATACATCGATGAGACTAGGAATCGTCTCAGATTTAAGATATACGCAAGTGTTGCTTTTCCTTGTTTCAAAAGCTGCTTTACAGTGAAGCAATTTAATTTTCTGAACTTATCAGACTGTTCTATTATTTGCGTCTACCACTCAGTCATTATATCTAAAATACAGATGATTATTTATCAAAAATCTCATTGTGTACATCATATATATAAATATAGAGGTATTTGGTCATATATAATGTCATTTTTGATTTCCTCCGTATCACCCAGGTGTGACTCCATGGTACAGTTAGTTCTGTGTAATGTCTGTGAATAGAGCAGGTCAAATCACAGCCAGAAAGTGGGTGTGTTGATGACATTTCTATCATGCAACTGGTGTGACCCGAAAGAATACACACAACCGAGAGCCAAGAAAAAAGGTAATTTACATGAAAACGTCAAGACCCTGTCAAACTGGAGAGGAGATTCAGGAACTTCTGTCGGTAAGGTCTGCCCTAAAATCGTCAGAAAAATTCAAGGGACAAGTTCAGGTCTGTGCAGGCAAGTAAGGGTCTTCAACACCAAACTGGGAAAACAATGTCTCTGTGGACCTGACTCTCTAGAGGCGATGTAAAGTTAAAACCAGAAAGGGTTTTCCGTGCTGCCACAATGTTGAAGGCACCCTTATGTCTTCAATACAATAAAATTAAGGTTTCCCTTAATTGGAAGTAAGGGGCCTAGCTCAAACCATATGACCGTACTTTCTCTTTCAAACTTTACAGTTGGTATTATGAATTCAGAGAGGTATCAATCTCCTGGCAACTGCCAAACCAAGATTTATCCATCAGACTGCCAGATA
The DNA here is from genome assembly GCF_041903045.1 of Epinephelus lanceolatus. Classification (NCBI taxonomy): domain Eukaryota; kingdom Metazoa; phylum Chordata; class Actinopteri; order Perciformes; family Serranidae; genus Epinephelus; species Epinephelus lanceolatus. The sequence goes on from NC_135735.1 coordinate 19,185,061, forward strand.
GTAAAGCACGATTCATCACTCAAACACATTTCCACTGCCCCAGAGTTCAGTGGTGGTGTGTTTTAGCCCAATTGACTGGCACTGTGTATGGTGAATGTCAACCTGAGTGCCACTGCTCAGCCATGGAAACACTTGGCATAAAGCTCCAATAAGTTTGGCCATTGTGAGTTGAGTATTGAGAAAGTACAAATGATTTTTACACGCACCTCAATACTCAGGTTTTCTGGCTTATTGCTTCACAGCTGACCAGAGCAAATCTAACAGTCAGTGACTTGACTTAAACCCTTTTGCTCCTTGGGGAGCATAGGTCATTCACAAACTTTCTCCAGCTGGTTCGGTGTTGGGCGATCTTCTCTGCTTCCTTCCGGGATGTTCTTGATTCCTTGAGTTCTGCCTCAGCAGACCTTCTCCAGGTGTTCTTTGGTCTTCCTGGCTTTCTTTTCCCCTGTGGTTTCCAGGATAAGGACTGTCTGGTCGTGGTTGAGGTTTCCTCAAGGTGTGCCCAATCCAGCCCCATTTCCTGCGTTTGACTTGTGCTTCAAGTGGTTCTTCTTCTTGCACCAAAATTGGCGACTAGCAGACGTATCAGACGTGTGGTTAGCATTTTTTATTTGTTTGTTAGCATGTAACTAGCAGTGGCTGAGACAGCATTAGTGGCTGTGAAACATACAATACGTCACTGAGCTCCTCAGTACTGCCTATTTTACAGCAAATTTTTGTCACTGGAGGTTTCAAAGTCATATCCTTGATTTTATGTAGCTCAGGCATGTAAGTCCGACCCAAGCCAACTGTTGCCGGTAAACACATTTTAAAAGACCCACGGCCTCACACACAACACCAGTTAATCATGCAAGATCACTTTGCATTTTTTCCATTCGCCTCAAGATTGCAGGATCATCATACAGTTTATAGACATGCACAAATTGGTACTTACGCAGGTGTGTCTTCATAAACAGACAGTAAAAAAGCAAAGAGAGAAAGAAGCGTAAAGTTGACTGTGAGGGCTGCTGCTTTCAGGAGTGATGGAAAGTTGAATACTTTTTCAGTGGAGGATTAACAGTTGCGTTTGTCTCATTTGTATGTGATTTTTTTAATAACCTAAATGATGTGAGAAGTAGCTGAACCCCAGGTATTTACAACCCGATGCAGCAACTAATTACAAGTGCTGCTGTGCAAATACATTTCATGATGCTGACCAAGCACTGCGGGTAACTGAGTATTAATTCACATACCTTTCTTGACCAACTAATGTAGGATGCCATTTTATTTCACAATTATATTAAAAACTGTATACAGAGTGCTACATATTTAATGTTTATTTATCCTTTACTGTGCAGTGAATAAAATTAAAACAAACTTAACAGAAATTTCCATAATCAAATAACACACTCTTACTTATTAATATTTTTTTAACTCCATCAGCACACTTTAAAAAATCCTTTGTTTACCATCTGGTTGATACCAGTATTAGTTCGCCCTCGACAACAACACAAGAATTCATAGTCAGCATATTTAAACAGTATGTCATTTACCGCTCCAACAATTAACTGAATAAGTTAACAATCAAGGATTTTTTTTAAAGTTCTAATATGGTCCATCATCATCGCAATACAGAGTCACAAAAGCATTAATGTTAAGTTAAATGCCCAAAGTATTATTTTTTTTAATCTAATAATCACGTTAAAAGGTACCATTTAGGTCTATTATACTTCAGACTGTCGGACCCTTTGAGATGTGGCTGAACCCTGAGAGAACAAAAGTGTGAGACCCCATTCATACGACAGGAAACCTAGAATTTAACACAAGCATAGCTGAAATGGAAAATACAGTTTAAAAACACAATACAGTGAAAAGTGAAGGTTAGACTCTGCAGGCAGATATGACACTGACTTACTTAATAAAAAGAAGCAATTCCTTAAACTAATTAAAAGTTCATTTTCTGCAGTTAAGGTATGTTACAGTTACACCTGACCCCTTCTCCTTGAAGATTTTTTTTTGTGTGTGTAAGCTAAGAGCCCATTCACACATTATAAACCGTACAGTCAGAAACATCACATCAATGTGTGGAGCAGGGGACTGTGATGGTGGAGCACCTCTGTGTGTTCAAATGCAGCATTGCAGGTGAGGAGCACTCTGCCTCTTCGCTTTCCCCCCAAGTAAAGACAAACAGTACGAGTGAAGGTGTGGAGAAAAGCTGAAGGCGAAGTTGTTGAATACAGCACTCGTGTGTAACCACAAGATGTTACACACACAAACCTCAGGAATCAGGAGAACAAAAATAAAGGGAACTGGACCATATTCCTTCTTGGTAGGGAATGGAATTTGATATGTGTTGAGCTCAGGTAGCTTTCATACAGTGGAAAGTTTGGCACAGCTTTTACGTTATCCCTTTTCTTGTTGAGAATAATGCAAGTGACAACTTTTTTTGTAACGCATACTTAGAAATGAGCTTATTCACCAAGGCTACAGCCAGCTGGTTAGCTTACATTTACGATTGGAAACAGGGGGGAAAACAGCTAGCCGGGCTCTGTCTAAAAGTAACAAAAGCAGCCTAAAAGCATCTATAAAGCTCTCTGATCATACATGTAATATCTAGTTTGTCTAATACATAAAAAAACTTAGAGTAAAACAAGAGAACCACCAGGTCTCATAATTAGTTACTTTAAGAACTTTTTCTTTTTTAGAATTGTGTTACTTTTGGACAGAGGTGGGCAAGCCCCATTTCTTTATGCTAAGCTGAGCTGACAGGCTGCCGGCTCCAGTTTCACAATAAAAGGGCGGACACGAGGGTGGTATCTATCTTTTCATGTAACTCTTGGAAAAAGCACTAAGTGTATTTTGCAAAATGCTGAACTATCCCTTTAAGATTACAAGATAAAGCCACTTCACTGTTGGAGGAAACAGTTGACCCTTGCCAAAAATGATTGCATTGCAGGGTGAAATTACATTTAAGGCATTTCAAAATCTTCTTATAATTTAAGTCTATGAGGAATACAAGAGTCTACACAGGTCGGATTTAAAGCTTATGCTGTTGCCAAGCTCCCCAAACTGAGTGAAAGTCTGCACCTAGGTTTTTACACTAAAGTCAACAAATAAAATAAACATTTTCAAGCTCAACATAACAGACGTTCAATTCTGTGTGCAAAGGTTTCCAACACCCGACATCCAGTGCACCGTGCAAGATCAGACCATGTTGGTTTGAGTGTTGGGGCTGCGACTCTGCAGGTCCTGTACCTGGTCAAGAACCCAGCTGATGTTTGGTCTCTCCTGGGGATTTGACACCATTATGGAACTCAGCAGCATCTGCAGACCCTCCGAGTAACTGGTCACAGGACAAACAGACATCAAATTACAGCAACTTAAATTTGATCCATATTTATACTTTTAAACTTTAGCACAAGCGTGCATCACTAACATCAATCACAGGATCATCATCAATATGAATTCTGTAGGAAGTCAGGTTTCAAGGACAGAGATGAGATCATACACAACAAAAAAAAAACTAACATAAAAATTCAACTTGTGTTTTCACGTTGCATTTTTGTTCAGTTAGAAATTAAACTACATTCAGTTAGTTTGTACTGCTTTGATAAGTCAGACTGCTGTTAACTATGTCCTTAAAGGGCCAGTGTGTAAAATGGGTTGAAAACAGTGACATCAGTGGTCAAATTCTAGATTGCAGGGCTCACTCACTCACCCCTCCCATCGGGTAAATGACGGTGGCCTCGTAGGGACAAAAAGCCTTGCGCATGAGTTTTTCAGGAGTAGGTCTATCTAGCGACGAGGTGAATATTTATTTAGAAATCAAAACCATGTTACGATATTGTAATGAATCCCTCACGAGCAGGAGACCAGAGGAGCGTTCGGGAAAAAGGCCCATTTATTTGAGCACTCCAAAAACTCTGGTAACACTCCAGGGGGTAAAAGACGCCGTCCCAAACTCTGACTCTTCTAGCGTAACAGACACACTTCATACACACATACTTGTTTACCATACTGAGTGGGGACCCCCTCCCCTCTCTGCTCCACCAATCTCCAGCCCGCACACTGACTGACAGCGTAGCCGGTAAACAGAGCTCAGCTGTTTATTTAGCCTAGCAATATCTCCGGAGTATAGTAGCAGCAATGGACGACTCTGAACGCGATTTTGAAGAGTTTCTTGTAGCGGACACAGACCCAGAGCCATACTTGTTTGAGCCGGAGTACACAGATGAGGAACTCCATGTGTTTGATGCTGAGCGGGCGAGAAGAGAGGCTGAATGCACAGAATGGGATTTGGTGCTACCATTGTTGGGGAGATATATCATCAGGAGGAAAAGCGCCACAGAGAGTGCATCACAAGGAGTGAAGTTGCCTGTTCTTTTCCTCGCAGATGATGGTTCGGGTTCATTCTCTCCTGTTGCGTGGTAAGTGTGGTCCATTCGCAAACTTTATAACTAAAAAAAACTTTTCACTACTCTCTATCGACCAACTCCTAACACTCTCTGCTGTTTCCTCCTTCTTCCTTCCTTCCGCTGTCTTCGTTGGTTTATTTATACACGCGAAATGCGTTCTCTGGCTGGCTGGATTGTCCGCTCGGTCTGCCGTACATACATGGCGGCGCAAGATGGCGACCTCTCTAAAGCAAGGCCCTTGCTATATATATATATATATATATATATATGTATAAAAGCATAATTATGAGGCTACGAAAACCAAACGAATTTTATTTTATAGCAATTATACACTTATATAAACATATTAATGGGTAGAATATTCAGATTCAGATTCAGATTGACAATAAACCATGCCAAATATTATACACTGGCCCTTTAACAGCTGATACACACACACTAACCAATGGAAAAAATGGTGGGATCTACCACTATCCAGAGCAGTAACAGAAACTAACACATTGTCAGGAAACTTTCCTCATGTTACACTGTAAGATTGTTTTCTAGTTTGAAGACTGACCTGCAAGACTGTGGGATGGTCACTGGATTCTGGACAGCCAGGGCAACACTGTCCCCCTTCTGAAATACCATGTCATACGGCCCCTCCAACATCATCATACAGTAAAGCACACAGCCAAGTGACTGGAGGAGAATGGGAGACATCAAAGACGAGAAAAAGAAGTAGTCAATGAATGATCCACAGTAACGTTAGTGCTTGGTTTCAGATGCTAAATGATGTCAATCAACTGGTCAAGTGATGTCACAAAATGCACAACACACAAAAGATAAAGAAGACAAGGCTTTACCCAGATGTCAGTGCGCTCATCTATAATGCAGTGGCTCTCTACATTGAAGAGTTCAGGAGCCCTGTAGGAAATGGTGCACCGCTGCGCTGCCCAGTCCTGTATGGTCATGGCTTCTCTGGTTCCTCTAACCTGAAATAGTGTGGATCATTTAGAGGACCTGATGTTCAGAGGACAGGCCTTTAACAACATACACAGCTGAAAATAAAAATACATTTTAAGGATGTGAAGCATGGTATTTTAATGCCGTTCATTAGCATTAAAAATGTTACTCTGCTATCTAGTAAAACCCACAAGGACCTGATGTGTTGCAACTTGGCCTGGGTGATATGACGGTATGTATACCATGTAATGGTAGAAAGGTGTCAACCAAGAGAGAGGCAATACCATTTCAACCATGGGAGCTATTCAGGGCAGGCTATGTAGCAAATATGGGCTAGATTCTTGCGTTATCTTGTGATTGTTGTGTTATCTAGCAAATCAAACTGCCTTGCCTTCCTTGAAATTATTGTTCTCAAGAGCCTTAAAGCTTTCATTAAAGAATTTTAGTTTTACTGTATTTAGTCTTTTGATTTTAAATCAAGTGTTGTTTCATGTGAGGGAGTTGTGGGTTTTTTATATGGAAGTTCCAAATAAATCACAAAAATAATCAAATGCCATCAAGCACAGTATGGTTATTTTAAAATATTTGATTGAAATAATCTACAGAGCTAAAAAATTATGGTCATATCGTAATCTAGTTGTACTGAGGTGTTAATCACTGGCAGTGGACTTGAAAGTAGGAGCCAGAGAGAGTGTCATGGCTACATATGCATTTCTCTTTTACAATATTTGGTGGTTAGACATCACCCGATATTGCAGGCCATTTGTCTTATCTCGTTTGGATCGCTTTGTCTTAATCTTAAAACCCCCTTTTTTTGTAGATAACACATATAATGTTACAAAAATGGACACTGGCACTGAACTCTGTTATTATACACTGAGAGTCCCATCTCATAAACCACACAGCGTCATAGTTGTGATGTTACATGAAGAACAGACTGTGCCCTTACCTCAATCCTGGCACGGTTCATAGAGCCAAGGTCCATCAGAAGAGGCCTGTCATCCTCATCCAGAAGCACATTTGTGGGCTTCAGATCTCTGTTGAATTACAACAGACACATAACATTCAGCACACATAGTGTTCAGAAGTCTGCAATTGGGTTGGTATAAAAAAAGAACAAAAAAAGCTGCCATTTTGAAAAGTGAGTAAGGGATAATATGACTATTAAAAGATGGTTTGATATAATAGCTTAAGTATCCACATTTTTTGCACATTCCACACAGATTTTTTTTACCGAAAACTAGGGCTGGGCGATAAATCGATTTTATCAATTAATTCGAATTTGTAGTTTAGGTTGATTTGTTTTAATGAAAATTGAGTTTCTCTTTAAAATCTAAAAAAAAATCTAAAACCCCCCCCGCACGCTTAATATACTATTATATTGAGGGGGCCGCCACCGCCTTTTCTTAACACTGCTGTATGATAACAAAGGGGCCCGGTGAAAAGCGATCATGGCTGCAGTCGCAATGTATATTGCAAGAAATATGGTGCCCATATATACCGTGGAAAAGCCGGGGTTTATTCAAATGGTGAAAGTTTTGGACCCCAGGTACTTGCTACAAGGCCACAAATATTTTTCTGAAAATTGATTTTAAGTAGGGGGGAAAAAAATCGATTTAAATCATGAATCGGATATGTTTTTTTGTTTTAGGCCATATCGCCCAGCCCTACCCAAAACCATCAAATGAATCAAACTGAATGTAATTCTGCATTAAGTTTAAGTTTAAGTTTATTTACTTTATTAATCACCCTGAGGGGAAATTCAATGTTTTCACTCTTGCTTGTCAATTACACACAGGTCCGAAAGACACATGCACAAACAGGACCTATACATGCACAAAGTGAAGACATCTCAGAGTGAGGGGGCTGCCCTTTGGTCAGGCGCCCCGAGCGGTTGGGGGGTTCGGTGCCTTGCTCAAGGGCACCTCGGCAGTGCCCAGGAGGTGACCTGGCACCTCTCCAGCCACCAGTCCACGCTCCATATTTTGGTCCGGACGGGGACTCGAACAGGCAACCCTCCAGTTCCCAACCCAAGTCCCTATGGACTGAGCTACTGGTTTACAAATCATGCCATTTTGACTTGATTGATAAAACGCACAATGTGGCAAAGGGCTGCAAAACCTTTAACTGACAACAGTTCTTTTCCCCCTTTTTTAACAATGTGCAGGATTCATTTGGCAGAAATTAGGCTTAGTGCCAGAGCTGATTGTCTGGAGGTCCATTTTGAGCACTATGAGTAATCCATATTTAGACTCTACGCGTTTTTTCATTATTATGTCTCCCTGTTAGAGAGATTTAGTGCCAATAAAAAATGTAATAAAATTATCAGGTATTTCGTTTTTGGATAATTTCATGAGGCAAGACCTAAACTAGCCTGCAGATATGCTGGTGCTGGCTTAGCAGCGTCCAGTGTTTCTGGAAAAAGGCACATCCTCCATTCTCCGTAAAACAGACTCAGAGCAAAGCTATAAATTCTCATCCAAAACCATAAAATGCTAATTATTCTTATCTGTATGGTGTCTGGTGTCAACCATTCTAGTGAGCTAAGATAGGTGAGCTCATCGTATCAATATTAAACAGGTGCTGCAAACTTAAATGTGTTTTTTGAGGTGTAGAACTAGATGATATGACTGTACTGTAATGAAACTTCAATGTTGTTATTATTGACATTCCGTACCTGTTTTGTTTTTTTGTTTTTTTTAAATCTGCATTTCATAGGTTGAAAATGGCTCAAACTCCGCCACCCTCTTCCCCCAATGAATCCACAAAACATTATAATTACTAAATAGTTTATAAATAGTTTAGTCCTGGCACATCTGTTTCTGCTTTTTAATCACAGTGCAGGGTGTGCAAATGTCCAGAAATTAGACACTAGTGTGGCACTCCAAGCCAGCACAAGAGTCTTTACACTGATCCTATGCATGTAAATATTTGACATATGTGTGTGTATGTGGACATGTATTACCTGTGTGCATAGCCTTTTTCATGAATGGCCTTGAGTCCAGCACAGATGCCACGCAAGATTTGCAAAATCTGTTTTTCAGGCATTAAGCTCCCCTTGTCCCTTAGCTTCTCCAGAACAGACCACAGGCTGCCTTTCTGTTCACACAAACACAACAAGTTATCGGAATCAGATCATTTCCCTCAGGGTTAGTCTGGTCACACTAACTGTTGCATCAACTTACTCTAATATAGGGCAGAAGTAGCCAGGCTTCAGTCTTGCCTCCACGATCGACAAAGGCGTGTGCAACCAGGCTCAAGACATTGGGGTGATTAAACATCTGATGCATCTCCACCTCTGTCTGAGCCTCCTGACGGCCTTCACGATCATGGCATAGAATCCTCTTCAGGGCGTAGAAGCGCCCATCCTTTGCCCCCTCTATCAGATCAACATAACTGAACCCCCTAAAACGAGGACACAGAGAGATTAGAATTCGGGAGGAGCATATGAATCCAAATTTGACTTCAAAGAATAAGGCCAGTGCTATTCCAGATTTCTGATACTGTCAACAAGTCCCACAAAAAGACCAAAATCAACAATGTATTTGTCAGTCTCTCAATACTGTCTGACCTCCCCTTGCTTGTCTGTGAGTCTCAGACACAAGCCCATTTGTTTTTACTGAAGGGATCAATCTTTGGAAAGAGGTCACAAATATAAAGTTATAAGGTTTTTCAAAGGCTAAATATTACCCCAAAGCAGCCAAGGACAACACCTTTCAGAGACGTTTCTCACAGGAGAATAAACAGTGTATTCTATGAGGATTATTTTCAAATGAGGTTTGGTGTGCTAGTTTGTATTTATTGCCGGAGGACAGTATATGTAGGATTTACTGAAGGTAATATACATTGATCACCCAAAACATTAAAACCACTCTTGGGTGAAGTGAATAACACTGATCGTCTTGTTACAGTGCAACGTTCTGCTGGGAAACCTTGGGTCCTGGCATTTATGTGGATACTATTTGACGTGCTCCACCCACCTGAACACCGTTGCAGACAAAACAAACCCCCTCATGGCAACGGCACTTATCGATGTTCAGTGGCCCCCCAGCAGGGCAATGCACCATGCCACACCAAAAAACTGCTCAGGCACAACCCGAGGAAAGGGACAAAGAGCTCAAGGCGTCGACCTGACCTCCAAATACCCCGGATCCCAACCTGATCGAACATTTGAGGGATGTGTTGGTACCCCAGAGGTACCCCCAATCCACGGTGGGTGCTCCTTGGACTGGACTTGGCTCTGACCTGTTAAGGCATGGACACAGTACCTCTGGAGGGTGTCCCTTGGTGCCTGGCACCAGTGCGTTAGCTTATTTTACGTTAGCTGGTTTTAATGTTTTGGCTGATCGGTGTACACTGCCCATGCTGATGCTAATGAAGGAAGATGTCACCCGCAGGAATAGTGAGACTGAGTACTGTGGTTTTTGGACAACAATCAGAGCAATAAGCTAAATGAAGCTTTGGCTTGTAGGATCGATTGATTTTCGTCTTTTTAAGGGACTTGTGACAAGCAAATATAAAACACCACTACACTTTACCTTAAAAGGTAGAATTAAGTGGTGTTTAAAACAAACAATGTCAACACGTTTTCTTACCCTTCGTCTAGTTTCTGGACAAAGTAATATTTTTTGTTATCAATGGTGACGGAACCACGGGAGCAAATGCAAAGGGTCTGCCCCATCTTGACTGGTACATTGTTTAACGCCAAGCTTTTAAGGGCCTGGGGGAAATGTGACAAAGAAAGTTATTTGAGACGAACAGCCAGAAGAATACATAAAATCATGCGATGTCAGCTAAAACATGTATTACTGAAAGTAAACTGCAAGATGTCCTTTGTAGAGAAACATATGGTAAGACAGCTAACTGACAGTATGTCAACAAACATTTACTGTTAGCTAACACAGCACATCAAGATCTAACGTTAGCTTAGCAACTTCAGGGCTACAACAACCAAAAGGGCGACGTTAACGTAGATTTTACACGTTAGCCACAACCGCAGTCTAATTTTTACTGACTACTGACACAATGAACAGCTAAACATAACACACCTATGCTATAATTGGTGGCTTTACACCTTTATTCTTACCAGCTAGCTGTCTGTTTACCAAATTAGCTTACTGTCATAGTTCTCCATCTTCCTCTTCTTCTTGTTTTCGTCGACGGTTTGCAACAAGCCTATACAGTACAACAGCGCCACCCTCGGCCTATGGGTGTAGTTCAGAGGTTAAATCCGAACCATTAACGCTGTTTCTTTGATAAAATCACAGATGTATAATATACAATCAAAGAAAATGACATCGCTTAGTCCACTTGACAGGTACATTAATGTTTTTATACTAATTAAAGCCTTTCTGAGGTCTTCTTTCACACATTGCCTTTCCTGTTCATACTTAATACAAGCAACAGACTCCTGCTTGTTTAAATCACTGAACTCAACAGGCTTATATCAGGGACAGACGTCTACATGGGACAGGCCTTTAATTTCTTTTACACACAACTATTGCTCAGTAAAGGCGGAAATACAATCAAATTGTTTAATCAGATTCAGATTCAGACAACTTTATTGGTCCCTGAAAGGCAATTCATTTGCAGCACATCCGCGTCTACATTCATAACCAGCCAACATTCAGCCATTACATGTCACACCAACAATTAACAAACAAGTGGAGGCCAGTGGTAAGAAACAGAGCGCAACAATAAATAAGTAAATATTACTTATTATTATTACTTATATTACTATAAAAATTAGGCTTCGAATTAACATATTAATTATGTCTGTTATTATGACACTTGTGTCACAGCACCTGTGGATTACAGTACCTGGCACACTGACACAGCACCACTTTATCCTATCAAAACAATATTCATAATTTTGATTAATTTTTTATGAAAAACACGTTTTAATCTTTTGATCAGTGGTTTAATGACAGCTTCAGAGGAAGGTAGTCACTATGTTGTTTTTTTGTCATGCCGGTAAATCTGAATTAATTGTGATCTTCATTGGTGCTCATGGTTTTAGTAAAATTAACTCAACCAAGCTAAATATGTGTAGCATCTCCATATTGATAAAAGTTTAAACATTTATATTTGTATGCACAATCTAAGCAGCTAACGAGCACAAGTGGGTAGTCAACAACGTGATGTTATACATCCAAAGAACTTATGTAAAAATGAACTGCTTGGCAACCAGACCAGGTGTCTAATTGAGACAGGCCTTTATTTGTCAAATAGCTACACAGGGCTAGTAAAAGGGACTGGGTGTTTAATTGGGACAAGGCTTTTCACTGGAGCTTTACTGTACCTATAATCTTAAGTGTGCTTTTTAATGTTTTCATTGAAAATGACAACTTCTTTCCCTGATTTGCTTATGTCAGGCATGTCCAGAGTCCTACCCAGGGGTGAATTGTGGCCCACGGACCAATTTTAAAAGGCCCTCAGCTTGACTTTCAAAATATACTACATGTGGCCCTTCACACAATATATCAAGCAAGATTACTTTGTATTTTTTCCCTTCACCTCACAATAGTAGGACTACCCTACAGCCTGTAGACGTGCATCCAATAGGCACTGCACAGGTGGAATTGTTTTCATAAACAGAAGGTGAAGAAGCAAACAGAACAGTTACCTAACAGCAAACATTTCCTGCTGTGTAGCAGAAATGGTCACAGTGAAGGCAGCTGCTCTCAGGCGCAAGGTAAGGTTAAACAGGCCTACATTTTCACTGACAGGTCAAACAGTTGAATTTGTCTGTGTTTTTTTCTTTAATAACCCATTTAATGTGAGAAGCATCTGGCCTCCAGGTACTACCCCATTATCTGATCTGGCCCCTACTGAATACTGGCTTATATTAAGTAAGTCTCTGGAAATATAAAATTGCACAGAAACCTTCCATCAATTTTATAGCTTCACTGCCCTGACACTGATGATTAGCCTACACTGCTTTATTTCCTTGACATCTGATTTGTCTTATGGGACCTGCATGTGCAGGACCCCTGATAAACATAACTGATGAATAACTCTGGAACATAACCTACATGTAACACTTTGACTGAAATATCTTGATAGCTGAAACTGAAATCTCTGGCTCTACAGACACAAAACAGAGTCAGGGCAGATTTTCCAGGCTTATTCCAGAGTCGACTTCCTGTCAATTTGGTGTAGGCCTACGCGTTATTCTAATAACTTTTCTTTCTTGGACTGAAAATCAGCCCCAGTTGTTTGATGTTCTCAATCTTTGACCCATTAGTATATAATACATATTATTATTATTATTATTATTATTATTATTATTATTATATAATCAGAAAAAGAGACCTGCCAATATTGATCTTAAAAAAAAAAAATCATTCTTCTTCTTCTTCTTCTTCTTCTTCTTCTTCTTCTTCTTCGCAGCGTGTTTGGCACACAGCGCCTGAAGAAGACTAGCGGCATGAGCTGCCAGGTTTCAGAGGAGAAATCATGGCGGATTACGAGCATATCAGGAGAGGTGGCACCGACGACGGAGGTGATATTTGTGCTGTTTGAACGTCTAAAATGTGGTTGAAAAACAAACAGTGTTTAGTCTTAGCTCGATTTGCTACCTATCCATTAAAACTGACCCCGGCTAATGTTACACAGAGGCCCGTTCGTAAAACTTCACTGAGCTAACTTAATGTTAGCTACAGCATCATTGGCTAGCTAATGCTAATGCGAAGTACCAGTTTACGTTGTATAAACGTTTCCTGTTTGGCTATGGAAACGGCACAGGGTGTAACTACTTGGCTAAAATTACTGCGAAAGCAAACGTTAGTTAGTTAATAAAGCAAAGATTTGCCTGCAGCAGACACGTCTCTTGTTAGCTTGCTAACCTGGCGTTAGCCTAGCTAGTGTGCAAATAGCTTAACACAATTTAAATTGTCTGCTTTTATCCTGCGCACTGTAACTATTCACGGGTGCACTTAACCCCTGATAATGTAGGTGGTTTCTACACACTGTCCCCAGGTGGACATTTAAAGCAGTAAGTTAAGTGGTAGAAAAATGGTAACAGCCCAGGTTATATTTGGTTAAGTTAAATGTAACGTTAGCCACACAGGTAAAGGTGATAGCTTTTATTATTATTCCGCAGTTCCCAGGAAACAGTTGTTCACCTTGGTGAGTTGTCTTGCCTCAAGCAGGGCCGCAGGAGGAGGAAGGCAGAGTGAAAACTAAGCCTGTCTCTTGTAGCAATGTGGGAGGAGAAGGGGCCGCAGTCAAACGCACATCCCAGCATCTCACACCTGAAGATGAGGACGAGTCCTCAGCGGATCCACCTGCACCCCGCAAAGTCTCCAAGATAGGCTTTAGCATGAGCGGTCAGATGGGGAAGAAGTCCAACCCCATATCTATCAAACTTGGAGCAACAGTGAGTGTGTAGCAATGCACAGTAACAGCGTGAACACAGACTGTTTGAACAATTAGTTATCGATTGATATAATTAATTTATAAATCAATTAAGACAAAGCTGCACATCCTCACATTTGAAGAGTTTAACCAGAGGGTCCTTTGCCCTTGATGCATGGAGTGAAGAAGTGTGATGCTCTTCCATTTCCCTAAATCTTGTGTCCACAATCTCTTCTAGAAACCCAAAGAGCCTGCACCAATAGTTCCTCCGAAAAAGGCAGGGCTGGCGTCTGTTTTTAATGAAGATGATGATGTAAGTGTGTGTGCGCGCACACACAGTGATGTCATAGTTGTAAAAATCCCTCAACAGCAAATATGAAGAGGCTGACTTTACCTTAATTTTCCATGCAGAGTGAACCTGAGGAGATGCCTCCAGAAGCAAAGATGAGGATGAAGAATATTGGCAGGTATATACTCAAATACATATGGTGTAATAATAATTGTTTGCTCAGCTTCTTCTTTTTAACTCTTTTAAACCAAATGGTACATTTAGTTATTTGTGAAATGATTCATCTGCTGTCTTTTTAGGGAGACGCCGACATCTGCGGGTCCCAATTCCTTCAACAAGGGCAAGCAGGGTTTCTCTGATCATCAGAAACTTTGGGAGAGGAAGATGAAGGCCCAGGCAGACAAACTGTAAATCACTACCACAGTTTTTGCCACTAATAGATAATTTTACATAGTTCAAAGCATGTCAGGGATATCTAAGAAGGCTCAAATGATTCCTCACTGCAGCCTTGGTTTTGACAAGTTCTCTGCGTTGTTAACATGAGATGAAGAATACTTTAAGCCTAATATGATGCTCTGTAAATGAAATCACGTTTAAGTTTCTGACCACTACCGGCTGATGCTAACTAAGAGGAGAGGTACCAGTGTGTCAACACTCTGTGATGAGAGGTGCATAGTGGGGTGATGGAGATATGGGACAAACGAATTAGCCAGAATATTGTTTAAACTGTGTAAATTTTGCAACGGTTGTTTCTGCTGGCTAATGAGCTAATCTAGCATCTTAGAGCCCTCATGCCCCTTTTGTGACATACTTGTTCCTATCTGAAGCTGGTTGGGTTTTGTCCCGAGCAAGCCCTTAGTGTCGCTTGTCAAATCTTTGTGTAAAAATGTACATAGAATTGTGATGTTTTATTTTTTAAATCCACGAAGGGTGTTTGAGAGTTATGTTACTGTGTGTGTGTGTGTGTGTGTGTGTGTGTGTGTGTGTGTGTGTGCGCGCGCGTGGCTAAGACTAGGTGTGTGGATGGGTTAGTTTTTTGTTGTTTTTTTTTCATTTCCTCAAAATCAATGTACAACCCTTTGTTTTCACCAGCTGTGCCACGTCACTGGCAGTTTATTTTGTTTTATGTTAGTGTGAGGTTTGTGCCAGTAGTTCTGGATTTAATTTGTATTTCTGTCTGCTTCACTGAAACTGGCAAAAAAATGTGGCTGTGATCTTTTTTATGTTCACAGTGGAAGGACTGCTAATGTGTTTTTATTTGACACCTGTCAAACATATACCAGAGGCTGGTAACACTCATATTGAATAATTTCCAAGGGGTTAAAATACAGGTTGGCAATGATTAGGTACTTTTATGATCTATTTTTACATCAGAAAGCCCACACTGCAGAAATATCCCTACATTTCAGATAAATGTGGTACCTCAGTGACTCCCCCTGTGCCTGACACTTTTTGGAAACTCCCTTTTGATCCCACATACAAATCTATAAACTCGAGTTTCTGTGGGTTACCTGACCGTTGTGCTTCCCCAAATGAATCATGTTAATATCCACTGCTACAACATGTTTTATCAGACAGTTCCCCCACATATTGTAAGTCAGCCAAATAAAGTTTTTGGATGATTTGTATTGTGTCAAATGTTTATTGCTGACATGTCTGCTGTGACATTACATGATGAACCACACCTCAGCACTTAATATACAAACAGCCTGTTAATCAGTGAACAAGAAGAAACCCTTTATCTGATACAGTCATAATTCTTGTAAAGCGAATAGGTAATTGATAATTTTGCACTTTTTTAATAAACATTTTAATTTTCATTCAAATGGAAGTCAAAAATCAGAGCACAGACCATGACTGGACCCTGAGTGTGGCATAAAGTGTGACTCACTTTTCTCCATACAAGTAAAAATGAGACTTGTTTTAGAATCACTACCATCACGGAAATTACCTTTACACATTTGTTCATTCACGTCTTGCACTTCAGTGGGCAGAATGCCGTATTCCAAGCTGTATGGTAAAATAAATAAGCTGTACATATAATGCTCGGAAAATAATGCTTTTGGTAACAGTCTAATCATCGGTCCTGCGTGAGTGAAACCAGCTTCACTCTCTGATCAGGCATGGCCTTCCTCAAAGACCTCCAGAAATGGCTGGTGGCTCTAGCTGGTTTGCCTGCGGTCCAATCCAGACTGGGTAGAACCCTCAGGGCCCTTTGGACCAGTGTAGGCAGCGGTGGTTCTGGCTGGATGAGGGAGGCTGAGGCTCTACTGGTCCATATTAGGAGGAGTTTGAGGGGAGTTTTTTGCAGCAAAGCCTAAAGATATGGACCGAGAAGAAAAATCAGTAATGAATTGTGTTTTTCTGAATGAACTGTAAAGATGTTGGTTAAAATAAAAACCCATCTAAAGTGGATTTATCATCAAAGAAAACCACACCCAAACACCTACTGGTGTCAGTTAATGCCACTTAATTGATAAAATGAAACCAATGAGGTTATGTTAGAAGTTCATTCAGGATTTATGTTGCTGGGAACTCAAGCCAAGAAGACAATAATTTCTTGCAATAAACAAAATGGAAAAAAAGTGACTGGCAGGAAAGGAGAACAATAATGGGAAAGGTTAAAGTAATGTCAGGAAAGTGGTTGGCAGTAAAGCAAATGCAATCTGGAAAACTTTTGTTTGTTTGTTTTACCCTGGACTCTTTGAAATAGATCCAGTATTGAGGGAGAGTGCTGCAGTGTAACCCCCAGTGTAGTTGTGCACCATCAATTTACTTTCATTAAAAGTGCTTGTTGTTCCTCCTGACAGGCTGAGATTGCTGTTACAAGTGTGTGACAACATTACGGAGAGGACCCTACAGAGAAATTAAATGTATTTCTTTCCCTTTGGCCCGATCCGGTCTGTTTGTTTTTGTGCGTAACCAAATCTTGTTCTGAAATGTTGAAAGATGTGACTTGTTGCAGAAAAAAACAACAGTGGAAACATAAGTTAGAGTTGGAGAGAAAAATGCCAGGAAGAGTTTGTTGTGTACAGATAGCTTTGTATCTGAAAGCTTATTAAGTCATGGCTGACTGTTTAGCTGATTTTGACTGTGAAAACACATTGACAAACAGACTGTATCAGCAAGTGGCGAGGGAAAATGTTTCATTTCCCGATGGGACCTTTTTTGTACTATTGTCAGGCACTTCAAATAATCTGAGCCAGAATGCAAATGTGCAAAACCAAGAACTTTTAGTGGATGTACATTGATGGTGCATAATTGCCCGTAGGAATTACACTGCAGCGGTTTTCGTGGCTGCTGGCTGCAACGGTCGCTTTCAATACTGGACCAATTTCAGATACATTTCCCAGTAGTAATGGGACGTGGAAGTTAGAAGTTGTAGTCTTTAGCTCTTGTTCTAACGTCTGCCTACCTGGACTCCCGACTCCAGTTCAAACACAGCATTGCTGTTGGAGAGGTAGTCAGCCGACAGGAGACAGATGAGCATTTGGCTTCTCTGTATTGCAAGGACCACATCGTTTGTGTATGCTGCAATACAAGTGGAAACCATCAGCAACATTTTCAGTCCACACACACACACACACACACACACACACACAGAGTCAATCCTCTGACCTCCTCCAGGGAGCATGTCCCTCTCTGGCAGACAGAGGCGGTAGCCCCACTGGTCCTCTAACACTCTGGGTAGCAGCACTTCCAGTGGCCCCTGGCTGGCTTTACCCTCCTCGGTGCTCAGCAGGTCCATGCTGGATAAACGTGCTGCCATTAAAAGCAATTGTTAATTAACTTATAGTTCCCTGAGAATTGAATCCTGATATCACCTGAACATTCTGCCCTACCTTCCTCATCAGTGTCAGGTCCTTTCTGGTAGGAAAGGGTCAAAACTCCCTCCACCGGTTTTGAGGGAGGGCTCCACACATACGACAGAAACACGTCAAACCCTTTCTCATCTGATTGGTGGTGATGGGGAATGCGAAAGACAATTTTGAAACCAAAACATTAGAAATTGAAATAGATTATACATGCAGCTGTGCTAACACTTTGATCAAGGCATAAGATTAATGAGTGGTGAGATTGTCATCTCGGTTAAAGGTCATATGTATGGCTGTTTAATCAAAACGAATATTTAAAAAAAAAAAAAAAACATCCATAGAACGTCTAGAAAGGTGTTGAATTAAAGTCTATATTTTCCTGAAAAAAATAATTACCGGTACAGTAGAGAAATAATTGTTTTAGAAATTTTGACGGGTCCAAAATATGTCAATATTTTGATTTGGTTATGTTGGTTACGAGGGGGAGCTCAGGGTTGCCAGATTGTGATAGCTGCAGAGATATGGCGTCGTCCCAGCGCTATCCGTTGCAAATTCTAGGTGACCAACAGAGAAGCAAAACCAGAATCAACATCCATTCAGCTTTTGATTGTTGGTGTCAGCTGAAGGCAGAAAAAGGGCTAAAAAGCCACGCAGAGGTTGTCACTTTCCTTCTGGACAGGTAAGCTAACGTTAATGTTTGCTAACTAACGCAGCAGGGTTGTAAAAAGATATATCTGCTGAATATATCTAATATCTAGTAAAGCCGAACTAGTAATGACACTGCGCCTAGATGAAATATGTTAAGAAAAAAGGAAAAGGATGATGGTTAATTTTAGATATTTTAGCAAGTTCTCTAGAAATGGCATTTTTGGGACTGTGATTGTTCTGGTTTTAATAGTAATATTACATTTTATTTCTGGGCACCTTTCATGACACTCAAGGTCACCTTACAGAGTAAAATACAATAAAATACAAAGTACAAGATAATTAAACATTTAACAACATACAAATATCAGTTTAAAGATATTAGAGTTGTGAGCGTGAGTGGTTGTTTGTCTCTATGTGTCAGCCCTGCGATAGTCTGGCGACCTGTCCAGGGTGTACCCTGCCTCTCGCCCAATGTCAGCTGGGATAGGCTCCAGCCCCCCCGCGACCCTCAAGAAGATGAAGCGGTTAGAAGATGAATGAATGAATGAATGATATTAGAGTTGTCAATTAGTGTCGTAAAAAAGTAAATCTACTGAATATATCAAATATCTAGTAAAGCCAAACTCGTAATTACACTGCACCTAGATGAACTATGTTAAGAAAAAGTTAAAATGTCGGCTAATTTCAGATATTTTACCTAATACTCCGGAAACGTTAGTTTTTTGCGGCTTGTTGTAAAATAGAGTTGTAAAAAAATAAATCTGAATATATCAAATATCTAGTACAGCCGAACTATCATGTTATTATTATTATGTGCATTCTGACCTCCATCATGTTTTCTGTGTTGGAAGTGGGATCTGTAGATAAGCTGTACTTCAAGCCATTTCACATGCAAAATGATTCCCAGTCCAGCTACCAGCAACAGGGACACAATGGGATACCCAACCAGAGACGGCCATTTTCCTGAAACCCAGAGAGAGAAAAATGCACATTAGATTGTCTTATGTTATAAAATCAGCAATAATTGACTTTGGGGCAGCATAAATGAGCTGTAAACACAGATTTTACTACCTTATAAAGTTGATATGGTGAACTTATTCTCAAACTGTTATTTGGTTACACACCCAGCAAAAACAGAGCAACATAGCATTCATATAGAGACCTGTTTGAGTCCACCTGATGACTGTAAGTCCAGTATTCACATTCACTCCATGTCCACCACCTTCCTCATTGCTAGTTTCTAACTTTGCCTGACGCAGACTGGCCAGTCATGACATAGCATCGGGAAACTCAGACCAGGGTCCAACAACAACACAGCTGTGCTTCATTGACTCTAATGCAGTTGTTTCAGATTTCCTTCATTTTCAGGCTGGTATTGTGGATTTGGAGCTAAATGTTGTGCCTGGGGCACGTCGTGTATTAATGATACTTGTTACCTGGAGAGGTTGGAAACAGATATACGTTTCTTCCCTGTTCCAAAACCAAAGTCAAACCCTGAAAAGTGTAGGGTTAGCTTGCTAGCTAGCTACTGAAGATATAGCTTACTGAATGTATACACATGCTGCTTTTGCTTTTTTAATGATTATAACAGTGAAACAAAGACCGACCCTGCTGTACAGGAACCAGTGAAGGGAAGCAGGGGAACTTTGCTGATATTCTACCAGCTGTGTGTTATCACATTGTGCGCAGGTGAAAGTTATTTGACTTCCCCCAGAGATCCCTGCCTGGCAGCGGCACGAGGGCGAAGCCAAACACTGTTCATCAGCACACACTGTGATGCCACACAGCTGGTTCAATATCAGCAAAGTTTCCCTTTATATTCATTGTCTTCTGTGGCGATCAGCAGTGATGTGGTGGTTCACTTTTACACTGTGATCTGTAGCCTATAGTTCGGCTTTAGCTTCTAACTATCTTTGTCTTTTTAACCTGTTGTTGCTGCTGAGTCAGTTTGACATCCTGGATATATCCTTCACACACAGACTGTAGACCCCTCTGTCTGCTTCTCTCTGGAATCACTGTTTACTTTTTCCAACAATATAATAATTCTACAGGGAATGCAGTTACAGTGTGGGCTCCATGCTTACTCTGGAAGCTTAATTGTCGGACCATCACAAAGGGGCGGAGCTTAGCAAAAGGTCAAGTTGCTGAGACACTGACATGCTCTTTAAAATGGCTTCAGTAATAAATTGCCTTATGGATGTGTTACCACTGACCTCGCTGGATTGGTTACATTTTTGACCTATTGGATGAACAGCATGAGCAATGACATTTATTTGAGCTGAAACATAATGTTATGACAAAATACATCATGAACACAATAAAGACATGACAGTGACAATATAAACAATAGCACCTTTAATTTTCTCCTCAAGCTTGACAGTGATCCTGCAGCTTCCGAAAGCATTGCTGGCAATGCAGGTATATGTGTTGTTCAAGTGTTCTCGTTTCACCACTTTTATGATGGCTCTTCTTATGACTTCATACTCTTCACGTGTCACGATTTTCTGTCTGGATCAGGGAAAGAATTTCAGCTCCCTTATTTCCCAATGAACACTTATAATGCAAGCCAAGGTGAATGATCATGTCTACAATTTTACAAAATCTAACCAGGAAATGTTGGTGCTGCATAAAAAAAGACATTGCTATGGGTCTGCAGTGACTCACTTTTGCTTCTCCATGGGCAGTAGAGTCATATTCTCCATGTTTCCACCATAATTCATGTACCACTGCACCTCCCACGAAAATGCTCTCTCAAAAGGAAAATATACAATACACACCAGAGTATGACTCCGACCTACAACGAAAACAAAAATATGGCCATTATAATGGCCATATAATGATGGTAAAAGTGTTGACCTCTTGTGACAACCATCTAAAACATCTGAACAAGTTGTTAACCCTGATAGCCATGGGATTAGCACATCTGGACACACATACCGAGCTCCGCTGCCTCTGTCCTGTTGCTACTGTGAATCCTGGGACGGTCACTTGGTGGGTCAGCTGTTTGGGTATGGGAAATAAAGTCACACAGTTCTGTATTTGAATCTGTCCACTGTACTGTGTGTCTGAGAAACACACATTCTGTATAAGCCAGATCAGAGTTCTACTTTGACACACGCCAACTTCCACTCTATATGACGAGAAGAATCAACAAAACAGCCTGGCAAGTTCAGTATGGAAGATTTGAAACATCTAAATGAAATCACATCAAAGAAATACAGTGAAATACCACACATATTTTTTATGTATGTGTTTACTGAATCATAATTAAATGAAAAACATATATTAAAAGGAGTGAGAGAGTGTGTTGAGGTGTATTTCATTTCAGCTATGTTAACAGCTCAGTAAGGCTGCATTCAGGGACAGCAGAGCTTTGAGATAAATGCTAATGTCATGCTATGTTCATATTAACAATGCTAGCATGCTGATGCTGAGAAGGTATAATGTTTACTATATTTAGTATCTTAGTTTAGCATTTTAGCATGCTAACATGAGGACTGCCCATTGTTCGGAAACTTCTGAAACCCCAATAGTCTGAAGAATGTTCCACTGGTTCGGAAGCCCATTTGTGCGGCATTATCTCAAAAACAAACGGCCATTCTTCCAGAGGCTCATTGGAAGATGGCTGGTTGGGTTGGTTTGGTTTAGGCATGCGAATTGAGACTGGTATCAGGGTTAGGGTAAGAATATCAGGGTAAGTTAATCAGAGGCACAGTAGGGTGGATCATCCCTTCGCCATAGTAGGAAAAAACGTATCACTGCAGGGCCGACTGACTACAATCCAAAGACGAGAAAAATGTAATATTCAGACTGATAAACTTTATCGTTTTATAAATCTACACTTATTTAATGCCTGCAACACATTCCAAAGAAGTAGGGACATAATCGGTTAATTGGTAACAGATTTAAGTATCATTCTGGGGTATGAAAGGGGCATCCTCAAAAGGCTCAGTTGTTTACAAGCAAGGATGGACACTTTGTGAAAAACTGCATGGGCAAACAGTCAAACAGTTCAATAAATGTGTTGTTCAACACACAAAGAATTCAGGGATTTAAACATCTAAAATCCGTGTCGTCAAAAGATTCAGAGAGTCTGGAGAAATCCCTGCACATAATCCCAAGCCTGAAAACCTCCTTGTAAATACAAGGAGAATGTTTCAATGGACTTTCGGAGCAATGGGCTCTGAATAATGGGCTGTTAGAAATAGATGTTTAGTCCAATGGAACATTTGGGGTTTCAGAATAATGGGCTGTTGGAACAATGACATGATACCCCAAACATTTCCTAATCAGCACTAAACACAATGATCAGCTGAGGCTGATAAGTTTGCAGGTATTTGGTTACAAACCAATGGGGGATTAACTACAATTTTGACCTAATGACAGCACTAGATGAAAAGTTAGATGATCACCAAAATGAGTACATTTGTTTTGAGGGGTGCATGAATGTCTGTACCAAATGGAGAATTGGTTACAAATGGTGGCAAAGTTAAGGGAGACAGCCTAGTCATGACAAACTGTGCAAGGCCACTAAAGAAGAACTGTCTTGTGATACCATTTGATATGTCCTTCACTAGTCCTTCCTTTCAGGATATACCTGATTTGAAGGTTTTGCCTCCATAACCCGCTTTGCTCACAAACCACAATTTGCCTCAGAGGGCTTTACAGCCTACGACATCCCTCTGTCCTTAGACCCTCACAGCGGATAAGGAAAAACCTTTAACTGGGAAAAACAAATGGTAGAATCCTCTAGAAGAGCAACTGAAGAGGGATCACTCTTCCAGGATGTACAAACATGCAATAGATGATAGATAGATAACCACCTGCTGTGCAGGAGGCCTTGTGGTTTTTTGGTTTATCAGTCAGATATGAATTAGTTTAAAGAGTGAGTGTTCAGAGATTTCTCACAGTGAGTAATGAGATGTATGCATGGTGTATACAAACCCAGATTATGCGAATGTGTGAAAAAACATTTCTCAGAGGTATATGATATATTGGATTGCTCTGCAAAAGCTTATTTCTTTGGGTTTTTTTTGTACTTTGTGTTGCTTTTTAAAGTTCTTACAGACCTGTATAAAAATGTGTTCCAACTGATCCAGAAGTCATTCATCATTCAGTTACGGAAAATCATTCATTTTCCGTAAGTGCTTATCCTGTTGGGAGTTGAGGGGGGCTGGAGCACCCTAGACAAGTCATTAGACTATCACAGGGCTGACACATGGAGACAGACAACCATTCACGCTCACAGTCACACCTACGGACAATTCAGAGTCACCAATTAACCTGCATGTCTTTGGACTGTGGGAGGAAGCTGGAGTACCTGGAGAAAACCCGCTGACATGGGGAGATGATGTAAACTCTGCACAGAAGGGCAACCCCCCACCCTGAGTTCGAATCAGGAACCCTTTTGCTGTGAGGCGACAATGTTAACCACTGCATCACCGTGCCACCAATCATGTTTGAAATGAAAATTCAAATGGTGGATTATACTGTATCATAGGGTATCCCGTAGGTTGAGGTGTAGACATCCCTCATTGTATTTATATATTTCCTACTTTGATGAATAAAAATAGTTTTTCCCACTATTTTCTTAGTGTTAGCTGTAGTGCCACACATTGCTGGATATTGCAGCTGACCTGACCATTGTAGCTTCACTTAACACCATACCTGTGCCTAACCCTAACTAGGTCAGCGAGGTTAGATGAAGTGCAAGTTAGGCAGGGAAGTACATGCTAAAGGTACTGGTGTGCATGTGTTTTGTTTTTTTTCCACTCCCCATATGTTTAAGCTCTACCCCACACACCCACACACACACACACACACACACACAGCACTTACGTTCAACTGTGACGTTAACAGCCCTCCTGAATGTCCATGTGATTCCTTGCTCAACTATCTTTCTATCACAGAAATATACACCTTTATCACTGTATCTGACTTTGCAGAGATGTAACTGTCCCTTCTTCTGGCAGATGGCTCTGCGCTGCTCAGACACAGGTTCATTACCCTGTAAGGGAAACACACTTGTTCTTGTTGAGTCTTAACTGTAATTTATGTTTCCACTGTGAGATGGATAATCCTGCTTGTGTGTGCACTTTACCTTGAACCAGATGGCATCTGCGTTGTCACTACAGTTGAGACTTGGGCACGAGATGACCCCACCTGCACTCGCGTACAGTGTTTCATTACTCTCCTTTGGCTCGTAGCATCTCAGACTATTTGGCTCCACCACCTGTAGACTGACGAACAAGTTGCTGCCATTGGACAGCAAAGACCTGAAATTCAATCACATACATACACAACAAAATTATGATTTCCAGTAAAGATTTTTAAAGTTGTTACTGATGACTATAAGGCAAGGCAAGTTTATTTTACAGCATGTTTCAATATTTTTTTTTTCTGCTGTAAAGTTGGACATTTTAACACGAGGGTTCATGGGGATTACCTCACTTTGGGATCCACCCTTTAGTGGCAGTTTTTGGCACTTGGACATTGGCTTTATCTTTCAGCCTCTGTAGTAGTCTCTTACACAGATGCCGATGACGTCAGCATGCTGGCTGACTCTGTCATCTGTGCATATTCCCATAGGAAAGTTGTAATAGAACTAGTGCTGGCTCCCAGCAGCAGCGGCAGATTGGATCCAAATCCGTGCACTTTCGTACTTCCTCGACCAACGGCTGATTAGCTCTGCCTTACACCCGCCTAAACCGGAATTGTTGTTCCTCGAATTGTTGTCCGTAGTACAACAGAAAAGGAAGTGTTCAGTGCATCGCAAGAAGAGATTAAAATGGATATGATTTAATTTGATTCAGCTATATTGCAGAGCTGCAACATCTCATTTTTTGTTACATGTAACCAGTGATGGGAATAACAGCGTTATAAATAATGGCGTTACTAACGACACTACTTTTTCAGTAACAAGTAATCAGAAAAGTTACTGTCTCCCCAGTTATAACGCCGTTATGGTTATTCACAATAAAATGCGCCGTTACTCGGCTTGACTTGAGTTCACTGTGGGGTTCTAAAGTGTTTCTTCTTTGGTGAGGGCAGGTGAGGGGGAAGCATAAGTGATGATGATTGGCTTAGAGAGAGGAAAATTTCATCATAAACCAATCAGAGGCAGAGTAGGGCGGGTATTCACAAGCAGGTTTGTCAGGTCCGCGACTTTGGGCTTGTGTTTTTGTAAAGTCGCTCACAAATATTGGTAGTCACGGGTTGCGGTTTTTAGGGCTTGTTTCTAAAGTGGAGTTGCTTATTTGGGCTTGCTCTCTAAACGTCGCCTTTCTCTACATATACAGTACAGGCCAAAAGTTTGGACACACCTTCTCATTCAATGCGTTTTCTTTATTTTCATGACTATTTACATTGTAGATTCTCACTGAAGGCATCAAAACTATGAATGAACACATGTGGAGTTATGTACTTAACAAAAAAAAGGTGAAATAACTGAAAACATGTTTTATATTCTCGTTTCTTCAAAATAGCCACCCTTTGCTCTGATTACTGCTTTGCACACTCTTGGCATTCTCTCGATGAGCTTCAAGAGGTAGTCACCTGAAATGGTTTCCACTTCACAGGTGTGCCTTATCAGGGTTAATTAGTGGAATTTCTTGCTTTATCAATGGGGTTGGGACCATCAGTTGTGTTGTGCAGAAGTCAGGTTAATACACAGCCGACAGCCCTATTGGACAACTGTTAAAATTCATATTATGGCAAGAACCAATCAGCTAACTAAAGAAAAACGAGTGGCCATCATTACTTTAAGAAATGAAGGTCAGTCAGTCCGGAAAATTGCAAAAACTTTAAATGTGTCCCCAAGTGGAGTCGCAAAAACCATCAAGCGCTACAACGAAACTGGCACACATGAGGACCGACCCAGGAAAGGAAGACCAAGAGTCACCTCTGCTTCTGAGGATAAGTTCATCCGAGTCACCAGCCTCAGAAATGGCAAGTTAACAGCAGCTCAGATCAGAGACCAGATGAATGCCACACAGAGTTCTAGCAGCAGACCCATCTCTAGAACAACTGTTAAGAGGAGACTGCGCCAATCAGGCCTTCATGGTCAAATAGCTGCTAGGAAACCACTGCTAAGGAGAGGCAACAAGCAGAAGAGATTTGTTTGGGCCAAGAAACACAAGGAATGGACATTAGACCAGTGGAAATCTGTGCTTTGGTCTGATGAGTCCAAATTTGAGATCTTTGGTTCCAACCGCCATGTCTTTGTGAGACGCAGAAAAGGTGAATGGATGGATTCCACATGCCTGGTTCCCACTGTGAAGCATGGAGGAGGAGGTGTGATGGTGTGGGGGTGTTTTGCTGGTGACACTGTTGGGGATTTATTCAAAATTGAAGGCACACTGAACCAGCATGGCTATCACAGCATCCTGCAGCGACATGCCATCCCATCTGGTTTGCGTTTAGTTGGACGATCATTTATTTTTCAACAGGACAATGACCCCAAACACACCTCCAGGCTGTGTAAGGGCTATTTGACCAAGAAGGAGAGTGATGGAGTGCTGCGGCAGATGACCTGGCCTCCACAGTCACCGGACCTGAACCCAATCGAGATGGTTTGGGGTGAGCTGGACCGCAGAGTGAAGGCAAAGGGGCCAACAAGTGCTAAACACCTCTGGGAACTCCTTCAAGACTGTTGGGAAACCATTTCAGGTGACTACCTCTTGAAGCTCATCGAGAGAATGCCAAGAGTGTGCAAAGCAGTAATCAGAGCAAAGGGTGGCTATTTTGAAGAAACTAGAATATAAAACATGTTTTCAGTTATTTCACCTTTTTTGTTAAGTACATAACTCCACATGTGTTCATTCATAGTTTTGATGCCTTCAGTGAGAATCTACAATGTAAATAGTCATGAAAATAAAGAAAACGCATTGAATGAGAAGGTGTGTCCAAACTTTTGGCCTGTACTGTATATCCGTCTAATAAGTTATTCTAACGCATGATAGTATCTCGGACTGCAGGATGTTTCCACAGCTGCGCTCCCTCCGCCCCTCTCCCTCGCTGCAGACAAACAACTGACGGTCAGTCAATGAGACTTTTCACATTTAACTTGCGCGATTAATGGCGATTCTTACACACACACACACACACACACACACACACGCGCGTGTGTACAGTGTTTCATAATAATGATTTATTCTATTAAGTGTCAATTTCATTCATTTAACATATTCAATGTTGTTTCATTACATACAGTTCCATTAAGGGGGAGTGTCCAAGCAATTTGACATATTTGAGCATTTTATAAAAAAAAGTAATGCTATAGTTACTTTTCCAGGTAATTAATTACTTTTACAGTGCAGTAACTCAGTTACTAACTCAGTTACTTTTGGGGGTAAGTAACTAGTAACTATAACTAATTACTTTTTTAAAGTAACGTTCCCAACACTGCATGTAACACAGGTGCCGCACCTATGGCAACGCCGTCACGTGGTCTGGATATCCCCGCCCATTTCTATTACAAAACGGAAGTCGAATGTCCCCAGACTCCCATTCCGAAGTAAGGGAGGCTGGTCACGCAAGACTACCTCTGTAGTTGCCACCTGGAACCCACTCATAAAGTCATCACTCCATAGCGCTACTGGTGGTTAAAAACTGCACAGCGTAAAAAGCCACGCAACTCGATTTTGACAAAAACTTGTGAGTTAGCTTAGACTGTAGCCTTGTATGTAGCCTTTGTCAATACAAACTGTGCAGCAAATCATCAGTTCATTTTCTTGGCAACAGAGAAGCGTATTCTTTAAATCATTCCAAAAACACCCAGTCACTTTACTGAAGGGAAAGCTGCATTTGGCTTCGCAGAAGAGAACACAGACAATAAATGTGTGACAAGCACCAAACCACAGGATACCTGATCATTTTACTTTTAAATGTTATACCGTTTAATTGAAAGTAATCAATGCACATTTTAAAAAGTGGCCTCACAATTGGTGGTGACTGATTACAGTATGACTTATTTAGGAGTAGAAACACAAAGACTGGGACTTAATTTGGAAACTTAAGAAACTATCATTGTCATTATTATTGTTTAAATGTACATATGACCATGTGAGTGTTGTTTTAAGAGAGACTTTAAAAAATGTAAATCTATGGTTCAAAATTCCTGAATGAAAACACTAATATTTTAAAGTCACGTTATTTTCCACCTATGCAATATCATAAAGAAAAAACATAATTGTACTGTTTGATTACACAACCTGTTTTGAAGACATTCATTTCAGGTGCATAAATATGTCTAGGTTTAGTCAGATGCTTTCGATTTGTGAATAAAAACATGATTATTTACCTGTATGTGTAGTTTCCAGTATGTTTTGCTCCAGCAGTAAACTTCTTTCCACAGACGAAGGACAGGGCTTCATTTCCTTCTTTGCCTTCTCCAGTACTTGCAGTTAGGTGCTGGTTCACAGATTCTATGCACGGTATCATAAAGATTTCGCCCTTCACAGCTTTGTAGCGCCGGTGTGTAACCTGCTGAAGAACTAGAGAGAGTTGTGATTTGGTTTCATTTTCGGACCACAAGGTCTGGGACACGAGTGTTTACACGCATGCATCCGTTTAAACACAAATCAAACGGCACAATTTTTCTGCTGTAAAACTGAAACACAATTTGTCTTTGAGTGAAATACCTGTTTTTTTCCTTCGATGGTTTCCCACACAGCATCCCTCCAAGAAAACGGGAACGATTAAAAAACCCAGAATGTATCCAGTTTGCATTCTGTGTCTCAAAATCTATTAACACGACTCGTTGATACCAGCATTTCAGTGTGTAACCACAGCTAAAATACCAAGAATCTGAATTTCTTGGTACGTTCTTTTCTTCCAGTGTATTCACACCTCGTCTTGGGCGTCAAAGTGGTGAAACGTTTTCACAAGACACACACAAACATTTCCTGTCTCAATTTAAACTGTTTCAACTGTTTGTTTTCCTGTAGTCAGTGAACCACAGAGGAGCTGTTAGTTGCATCATATTTACTATGTTGTTTCTATGTTGTTTCCATGATTTTCTAAGCGTAAAAAAATACAAAGTGCGTAACTAGTGGCCCACGCTGACAATCAGAGACAGAAAAGGTTGATAACACAGTTCTTTAAAGAACAACAAACATATAGACATATTCAAGGCATACTTTTTGATATGATATTCAGATGAGAATACTAAAGTGACACACAAATACAGTTTTAAAGTCTAAATTTAGAGACTGAACGCAAGGTGCACATGCTTGCTGTGCCAATTTTCTGGGGCGTACCTGTACTTTCACTGACCTAGATTCTAATCCCAGCATACAATCTAGCCTATATCTCCTTCTCTGCTGTAACAGGTCTCTCTTCCTTTGCTTCTAATGAAGTAAAAATTTTAGTGAACTCTTACTGGTCGCTGCTATGTTTGTTTGAACTGTTTTTACTGGTGATATCTCAATAAGATTCTTTGAGTTCAAAAGAAATGTTTGAGAGTGACTAGCTTTGCTTAAAATGCAAATCATCTGTTTCTCTCTTCAGAAGACTTGCATATTCAATACAATACACTATGTGCATCTAACTCAAAACTTTCACTGAAATACAGAGGACCGTATCTTTGGAACAACCTACTTTTATCTCTACATCATCATCTACATTATCGTTATTCCAGAAACATCTGAAAAGGACTCTTATTTGCAAAGACTATTTTTTGATTTATTTGTAATGCATTTCAGCTTGTAAACACATTTTTTGTAAATTGTACAGCTTTTACAATTACCTCTCAGTCTGGAACTCTTGTTCATTAATCTTTGCTTTATGTATGATTGTTGTTATTTAATAGGGGAGGTATCTTCGTAAGCCATTTTGGCTTCTCACCTCTCCTGCACAATGTCACAATGTTTTAACTTTTAATTTCTTTTCTCCTGTCTTTTCTATGCATGCATGTATGTGCAAATAAATAAACATCAATAAACTAAATTATTGTTGTACTCTACCATATATAATGTTATAATACATGCTGTACTACACACACACACACACACACACACACACACATATATATGTATATATATATATATATATATATATATATATATATATATATATATATATATATATATATATATAGCACATAGAGACAGACAAAAATGCACACTCACATTTACACCCACGGGCAATTTATGGTAACCAGTTAATCCAACCTGCATGTCTTTGGACTGTGGGAGGAAGCAGGAGTACCTGGGGAAAACCCATGCTGACACGGGGAGAATACACATACACTGTATATGTCAAGAGAGGACAGAGTAGACTATCTGCTGAGGAGACTCAGGTCCTTTGGAGTACAGGGGGCACTCCTGCAGACCTTCTATGACTCTGTGGTGGCATCAGCTATCTTCTAAATAGCGGTTTGCTGGGGCAGCAACTTCTTGACAGCTGATGGTAAGAGACTCAACAGACTGATAAAGAAGGCCAGCTCTGTCCCAGGATGCTCTCTTGACCTGCTGGAGGTGGTGGGAGAAAGGATGATAATAATAATAATGATAAACTTTATTACCTCTGCCAAGGAGGTTATGTTTTCGCCAGCGATGGTCTGTTTGTCTGTTTGTCTGTCTGGATTTTGATGAAATTTTCAGGAAAGGTGGATAATGGGACAAGGAACAGATGATAAGATAAATTTTGGTGGTGATCGGTTGAAGCAAAGTGCATAAATGAAGCGAAGTGCATAAAATGGCGGGAAATCTGACCTGCTTTTCTAGTTCATATAGCACCTTTCATATGAGAAATGCAGCACAAAGTGCTTTACAATAAGGGCAGTATAAGCACTGAGTGCTTCACATGAAAATAGACAGAATGAACATAAAACAGAACTGATTCATTAAATTACTCAGCTGTAAAACTATAAATCATAAAATCAATAAGATTTTAAGAGTTGCAACAGTGTGAAGCGTAAAAAGAAAGACTTTCAGACCTGTATCAGGAAAGTCAAAGGCAAAAGTGAACAGAAATGTTTTTAGCTTTCTTTTAAAAATATTTAGCGAGCTAGCTTCCCTGATATCTATAGGTAGTGTGTTCCATAGCTTTGGGGCGTAACTGACAAAGGCTGCATCCCTGATCTTCTTCCAGCTGTCGCTGGGGACCTCCAGTAAACCAGCAGCAGATCATCGCAGTGTTCTTGGAGGCAAATAGCAAGGTAGTTAGCAGTATAGCTTGGTCCCAGTCCATTTATCTCTTTGTGTACAAGAAGGAGGGGCTTAAAATCAGTTCTAAATGTCACAGGAAGTCACTCCAGAGCAGCTCAGACTGGCCTGATGTGCTCTCTCCTCTTGGCTCTGGTTAATAGCCGAGCTGCAGAGTTTTGAATGAGCTGAAGTCACTCAGTGGTGTTTTTTGTAAAGCCGATAAAACATGCGTCACAGTAGTCAAGTCGGTTTGAAATAAAGGCATGAGTCAATATCTTGGCCTCCTATTCATTTAAAAATAGTCATACCTTAGCTGTGTTTCTAAGGTGGAAAAATGATGTTTTGGTCACCTTGTTAATGTGGGACTTGAAGCTTAGGTCTGAATCAGGATCACACCAACACTTGTCACCTCAGATTTAATCCAGGGAGTTAAATTACACAGATTGTTAAGAAGCACTTCTCTTTTTGTTTCAGGGCCGACAAGCTCCCTTGTGCAACCCCAAAACAGAGGTCATGTTTCTTAGACACATGATCTCCAAGACTGACGACAGCCAAGCTATCATTCTTTATGGACAACATGTCCCACCCCATGCAGGACACTTTGTCAGCACTGGGCAGCATCTCCAGAGACAGGCTGCTTCACCTACAGTGTTTGAAGGAGAGATACTGCAGGTCCTTCCTTCCTGCTGCTGTCAGACTATACAACCAGCACTGCTCTCACTAGACCACACATATGAAAATCAACCAGACTGTTTTACAGATACATGCTTTTAACTTTTAATAATCACCCCATGACTTCTGTCAGTCTTTCAATCTTCACTCATGTGCAATGTCTGTATCTGAATATACCAACTGTGAAATATCTATACTTTATATGTGCAATAATGTAAATTCTGCCACTCGGCCTGTTTATTTATTATATGTACTTTTTTTTACTGCTTACAATTAATCACTCAGGTACAATAAACTGTGCAATATCTATACTTCTATACTATACTACTACAATAATGTAAAATCAGCTAGTCTGTCTCTTTGCATTGCACAGTATGGTTACAGACTCAGCCATATAGTATGTGTATTATTGTGCTAAAAGTACAGTTAGTAAAGACAAAACAAAAAGTCTGGTCATAATTCTCAGTAGATTTTAATATTAAAGAAATATTAATGAATGTAGGTGTAAAATACAATTTATTTTTGAAATACAGTTCAGACATGCCTTAGGGCATCACAGAAACACATTTTATGGTACAGTACATGCAGTGATAGAGGAAATGAACGAGGATGAAGAGCAGCATGACAGTGACAGTACATATATTTAAATAATTGTATGTTAATGTTTCCCATAGAATACTTGCATACACACAGCAGCATAGCAGGAAATGTATTAAAATAAAGTGAGTAAATCCAGTGAATTCAGTTTTTATGTGTACATTTTAATTCTTTAATTCTGCACTTTATATTTGTGGAAGTTGTTTACAGTTTACACATTTAAACTCTGATTGTCGATCTTCTCACACAAATAAAATTGGGACAAATCTATCGTCTTCAGTCATATACTGAAAATAGATATAAGCTATGAATTCTGACATGGCTCAACACTTTAAACTAGTTAACATCCTAGATCGTTTGAGTTGAAAGCCTTATTTGTGGTGCATGCTGCTGTGGGGCAGGTAGGTAATAACGTAGCTGCTTCCAGAAAGAGGAGGAGGACCGCATGGAGCTTTCGCCTTTCCATGTGACACAGTCTCCAGCTTTGCTAAGAAGCTGTAAGGCCTCTGGTAACGAACCAGATTTCCGCACTTCTGTTGCCTCAGTTTTGATGAAAACCAAGCGAGTCTGCCGCTCCACAAGGGCTGCATGGATTGCACTCAGCAGGCCAGAGCCTGGACCGAGATCTGGAGAGGTGGGAATCAAAACCATGGTGCGACTCTGCTCTATACTGTCCAGCACTGCCTCCACTACAGCTGCAACCAACCAGAGTTCAGATTTAATATTATTTATATTCCTTAGGATTTTGAGGTAGATTTTTATTTTAAGTATGTCTGAAATACATACCTTTCCCTGGCAAGACGTCACGATCATAAAGGCAGAGACGGTAACCAAACTCTTCCTCCAAAACACTTTCCAGCCATCTTCTGTCATGAGCGTTTAGTCCTGCTTTTGTGTCGCTCTTGTAACACATCAAAAAGGCGTCATAGCTCTTTCCATCTAAGCAGACAACAAAAAACAACAACAGATTTGTCACTGCTATGTCCTTCCTGAAAGAAGAGCCAGGTCTCACTCCGAAGTCGTCGAAATCTGGCGCTTGGGCAGTGACTTGTGGCATCAGAAACCAACGAAAAAAGCTGTCCTTTAACATCAGCATATACAGTCAGGTCCATAATTATTTGGACAATGATACAGTTGTCATCATTTTGGCTGTGTACACCACCACAATGGGTTTTTAATGAAACAATGAATACCTGCTTAAAGTGCAGACTCTCAGCTTTCATTTAAGGCTTTTTTCAAAAATGTAGTATGAACCGTGAAGGAATTACAACCATTTCTTCTTCACAGTCCCCCAACTTTAAGGGCTCATAAGTATTTGGACAAATTAACATAATCATCAATTAAACAGTCAGTTTTAATACTTGGTTGCAAATCCTTTACAGTCAATGACTGCCTGAAGTGTTGGACACATAGACATCACCAGATGCTGGGTTTCTTCCCTGGTGATGCTCTGCCAGCCCTTTACTGCAGCCGTCTGCACTTCCTGCTTGTGTTTTGGGTGTTTTGCCCTCAGTTTTGGCTTCAGCAAGAGAAACGCATGCTCAGTTGGATTCAGATCAGATGATATGACTTGACCATCACAGAACATTCCTTTTCTTTGTCTTAAAAATGTCTTTGGTTGCTTCTGCAGTATGCTTCAGGTCAATGTCCATCTGCACTGTGAAGCATCGTCCAATGAGTTTTGAAGCATTTGGTTGAATCTGAGCAGATAATGGTGCCCCAAACACTTCAGCTTTCATCCTGCTGCTCTTGTCAGCAAGAGAAGACTTCACTAGAATAAATACAGAGGGTTTATCACAAGATGTAAACCATTGGTTAGCCTTGAAAATGGAAGGCCAGATTAGAGTTTGTCAAAAACCATCTAAAAAGCCTGTACAGTTGTGGAACAGCATACTATGGACAGATAAAACAAAGATCAACTACCAGAATGATGGGAAGACAAGAGAAGGAAGAAGGGAAGGAACTGCTCATGATCCAAAGCACACCACCTCATCAGTGAAGCATGGTGGAGGTACTGTTATGTCATGGCCATGTATGGCTGCCAGTGGAACTGGTTCTCTTGTATTTATTGATGATGTGACTGCTGACAAGAGCGGCAGGATGAAAGCTGAAGTGTTTGGGGCACCATTATCTGCTCAGATTCAACCAAATGCTTCAAAACTCATTGGACGATGCTTCACAGTGCAGATGGACATTGACCTGAAGCATACTGCAAAAAGCAACCAAAGACATTTTTAAGGCAAAGAAGTGGAATGTTCTGTAATGGCCAAGTCATATCATCTGACCTGAATCCAATTGAGCATGCGTTTCTCTTGCTGAAGCCAAAACTGAGGGCAAAACACCCAAAACACAAGCAGGAAGTGCAGACAGCTAGAGTAAAGGGCTGGTAGAGCTTCACCAGGGAAGAAGCCCAGCATCTGGTGATGTCTATGTGTCCAACACTTCAGGCAGTCATTGACTGTAAAGGATTTGCAACCAAGTATTAAAACTGACTGTTTAATTGATGATTATGTTAATTTGTCCAAATACTTATGAGCCCTTAAAGTCGGGGGACTGTGTGAAGAAATGGTTGTAATTCCTACACGGTTCATACTACATTTTTGAAAAAAGCCTTAAATGAAAGCTGAGAGTCTGCACTTTAAGCAGGTATTCATTGTTTCATTTAAAACCCATTGTGGTGGTGTACAGAGCCAAAATGATGACAACTGTATCATTGTCCAAATAATTATGGACCTGACTGTATGTGGCCAGTTGCCGTTATAGTTTAACAGCGCCCAACAGCATCAGGAGGAAACGCGGCAGGACAAGGATGAAAGTTAAGGCCACAAAAATCCGAGTGGGATAGGCAGATGGGTCCAATAAACGCTGACTTTCACCCGAGAGAGCTGTGTTCGCGTCCTGTAAGATTCTAAAGCCAAACCCTGTTCTTTTCAACCACGCAAAATCAATTTACAGTGTTGCACCAATGTACAGAGACTGTACGAAAATGTAAAATTTCCTTTAAAAAAGGAAGTGTATTTTGATTTGATAATATTTTTATCAAAACATTCATTTAGAAACTTTCACACAACTCCTGCAGTATAATCCAAGTCTAATTTATCCAGTCGTATGCTCAGTTCTTCCCAAACACATGCATTTTTGCTAAAATAGTATGGTTGAACACACTTCTGCCCACAAGTGCTACACTCCGAGCAAGTCTGTGCATGCTTGTGTGCATGAGCTCTGCATGAGCAGAGTTAAGGGCGCTGACATACTAAACTGAGGGTTAATGTGCTAACTGGCTAACTAGCGTCTTGAATCTGTCATACCAGTCCTCTGGTTTCTCTTTTTGAACAGCGTATACAGACGACTGCTGCCTGCTGGTATGGAGAGCTATGTCCTCTCACGCAGACGCAGAACATACGTGCTAGTTGGCTATTGGCTGTGGTCTTTGAGGCATGCTCAAGCACAACTTTTAGGCTAAGACACAGGCGATGTGAGGTGAACAATCGGCCTTCATCGCCACTAGTTCTTTGATGTCAATGTTGGTGTGTCTGGGCCTTAAAATGCACACATGTGCCTAGACATGCTACTTGTCCATGCATGACACCGATACTGGCATGTTTTAAAACCGTGATGCCATCCATCCATCCATTTTCTAACCGCTTATCCTCTTAAGGGGCCCCGGGGGGGTTGGAGCCTATCCCAGCTGGCATTGGGCGAGAAGCGGGGTACACCCTGGACAGGTCACCAGACTATCACAGGGCTGACACATAGACACAGACAACTATTCACACTCACATTCACACCTAGTCACCAATTAATCTGCATGTCACGGACGTTAGGAAGTACCCGGAAAGAACCCACGCTGACACGGGGAGAACATACAAACTCCACACAGAAGGGTTCCCCTACCCTTGGTTTGCACCAGGAACCTCTAGCTGTGAGGCGACAATGCTAACCACTGCACCACAATGCCGCCTAGTTTTGTAGTTGTTGACTTCAGCTCATTATGAATGTTTGCCTTTTTTGGATTCTCCGTTTACTGTGGAGGCATGACAGAAAAACATTTTCCTTCCTGAATTTGAGGTAACACGGTAAGTAATTGATACACAAATGGTTATTCTTCAGGTGGAGCGTTACCTTGAACACAAGTTGTTAGTAAACCAAAAACATGATTCCCACCTGAGGTGCTGCTATGGCAGCCAAGAGTGTCTCTTAGGAACAGAGTGATGTCGATTTTGAACCTCACGTAGATAAGTACTGTCAAAACCACCACCACCGTAATGCTGGCAAAGGCAACAGCCAGGGACACATAAGAAGGGCGAGCTGTAGAAAATGTAGGGAGAGAATAAATGTATTACTAATTAAAACACTCATAATAGACTTAAAAATGACATCATTCCAATTCATGAACCCAAAAATGATAAAAATGATAGTTGTCCAATAATGATTAACTGCAGCCCCACTCAAAAATCTATCCATCCATCCAACATACGCTTTTGAGTCAAGGCAATGGTGACGTTTGACACACAAACATCGTCCTAGATGCAGATTCAAGTTTACATGTGTTTTTGTTTTTTAAATAGATCCTCCTCTATCACTTTTTTGAAGACTAAACAACTGTTACAACAATCGCAACCCCGACACAGAGAATGCTGAGAGCCAGGGAGAAGAAGGAAGGAGATGCTGCAGGTGTATAAAGGACAAGTAACTAAATTTAATTTATTTAAAGTAGCAGACAGCAGATAAAACTTCCTCATCATTTAAATGTGTGTTAATTGGAGATGTGATTATCAAGTACAATTAAGTGCATCCTGGGATCATCACTTGAACTGGTTGGAGCTTTAGTATAGTAAATAGTACACAGCACCTCTGGAAAAATGCATATACAATAGCAGCGAAGCTAAAACCGAAGCTCTACCAATACATTTTACATACGTTTTTGGGCCAAAGTGATGGTGACGGAGCTTGAGTGTCCAGATGCAGCTACAAGTTTACAGGTGTAATTTTTTGATAAATCCTCCTCTGACACTTTTTTGAAGACGAGAGATGCTGTCATCTTTATTTCTCCAGCATTCTTTTCCCTGTAAAGAAAAGGAAAAGAAAAGGAAAAGTCCAGAAAGATGACTGTTAGCTATAATGTGCATGTGTGTAAATTTGGCCTCATTTAACATTTGCACTTCCAAACCTCTTTTTCTCATACAAAATCTTTACCGTGTTATATTGTAGAAAACTGGAAAGCTGTTGTTTTTCTTTACAACTGACTCCCCGCACCGCTCCCCGCTGTACCAGAACATGCCATCAAAGTCTGAATACATGACACCTTCACAATCAATCACCTTTGTTGAGCCTAGAAACACAGGGGTTTACATGAGATCTACAGAGTGTAATTCAGAAAGACAGTAAATGCTTGTATGTAAATCTTAGTGTGTGTCTTGACGCTTCATTGAAGCTCACCCAAATCTACAGTAAAGTAATCACCCTTGTTTGGTTTAGTGATGCTCGGATATTTCGCTTTTTCTGTGCAAAAAAAGGAGAAAACATTTTATATCTTTTTTCAACACATGAATACAAATACAAAATGTGCTCTTTCTCACCCTTTGGTTTGACGTCAAGCACCACAGTAAAGGTCCTGTTATATATTTGACCATTATACAGGTAAGATCTGGTGCAGGTGTAGGCACCCTGGTCTTTCTCTTTCACACGTGAGAAGTAACCATCTATTGGCAATGACTCGCCCACCTACAAGATGAAACATAAAGCTTAGCTTTAAAACACGAAATGATGTAAAATCAAACTGTGCATGATGCAGTTCCTTATTTCTCAATCAAATCTTATTCCCACTCATAGTTACATACCTTGTGCCATATTATGCCGTTACTGGTAATATTTAGAATACCTTCAGCAGGGACATTAACATCAGGGCAATACAATGTGCAGGCCTCTTGTGCGTAACAGGTTCCAGGGTACTGGCTCATCTCCTCACCCTCTCTCTGTGTTGTGTAAACTGTCAGCATGAACCAGGACTGGCTGCCGGCGTCGCTGTCATGTCATCAAAGAAGAAGTTCATATAAAGGTTTCACATTCAGATTTTAAACATTCTGCAGTGGCTCTTCATGTGAGACAAGGTTTCATGCTACAAAGAACAAAATCACACCATAACTGCCTGGATGGAGATAGTCTCGCCAGACAATCAGAGATCTCCGCCTTCTGATAGTCTGGGGACACTCCTTTCTAAAGTGTGTTTAACACACCGGCGAAAACGGCCGGCAACAAAGCAACGCCTCTTGCATTTTTGAAAAGGACACGCCCTCCCGGAAATGTGTGCTCCTCCTTTTCTCGTCCGCAAGGAAACAAACACACAGAGAGCTTGAAAATGGATGCCGAGATATTTAACTCCGTTTTATCAAATGTGTGCTCATCCGTGAAGAAAATATTTTTTCTAGCGGATGTCTTAGTTACAACATTATTGAGCTAACTGGAGTAGTGTCATGTCATATCCGACAACCGGAGGCTTTTAACAGATGACGTCCTGATGTTAGCTTTGCTGCTGC
This sequence comes from Epinephelus lanceolatus, assembly GCF_041903045.1. Classification (NCBI taxonomy): domain Eukaryota; kingdom Metazoa; phylum Chordata; class Actinopteri; order Perciformes; family Serranidae; genus Epinephelus; species Epinephelus lanceolatus. The sequence goes on from NC_135735.1 coordinate 19,224,463, forward strand.
AGTTAGCTGTCCCTGTCAGCTGCAGCCACTGATGCTTTCTAGACATCGTGATTTCCCAAAACTGAATAAATACCACACATAGCAACACAAAACTGCTTTGCTAGCTCAATCATGTTGTAACTAAGATATCTGCTGGAAAAGATATTTTTTCACGGACCGTTTAATGAGTTATTACCTATTACAGACACCGCTAACGGCTAACAGGGCTAACAGCTAACGGTTAGCCCAGCTAAACGTGCACACAGAAATAGTAATGTTTGTTAAGTCATTGTGTTTATAGACTTTACAAACATCGGATTAGTCCAAACGGTGATACAGTGATTTGAAAAATGTGATATATAGGCTATATATACAGCTAAAAGCTCTGCTGGTTTTCTACCCGGAAGTATTTGTAAACAACAAGGCGATTCCCTCTAACGTTATAGTCCGGCCGGACGGATGAGTCATGGCCTTGTAAAAGATTATGTTTGTTTCTTTTAGCTGACGAGAATGTATCGCCGCAAACGCGACAAACATCCACTAACTTTGACGGCGTTTTCTGCGAGCACAGCTGAGCCATTTTGTACCGCTACACGTGTTTCTAGTGGGACTATTTTTACAAGCACAAGAGTTCAGCGAGCCACCGAAGGACCGCCCTGCAGATTTACTATTGGTTCTGCAACGTAGGGAGTTTTTTAAACTCTGAAATTGTATCCGCCCATCTAAACACAAAATCAGGGAGAAAGTCATCAGTCTTTAGTTAAGCAAAGCGTCTAAAGACTGACTTGTGAGTCTAGGATGGAGAGACAAATCTCAGAGTAAGTAACTCTTTTTCATCATGCCATTGCTCTAGGGATGGCACTGTCTGCTAGTCCATCTCCTTGGTAGAGACAAACTGGATGGATTGCTGAAAAAAGAAATGTTGCACAGGCATTCAGCGTTCCCAGAAAGTCAGGATTCATCCTAATGACTCTGGTCATTCTCTGACTTTTAATCTTGTGGTTTTGAGTGAAATGTCTTTGGGACTGGAAACTTCTAGATAGACTGCCAAAGATAATTTTTTTGGGCTTTTTGCCTTTAATGGACAGGATAGTGTGTGAAATGGGGGAGAGAGAGAGAGTGGGGGGACAACATGCAGCAAAGGGCTGCAAGCTGGAGTCGAACTCGCAACCGCTCCAGCGAGGCATCACCTCTATACATGGGGCGGCGGCACTATCCACTACGCTACTGATAGAAATTACTAATGTAAAACCTTATTCATCAGTGATCTTGACCAAAATAATCCCTCTGGAGTAAATCCTGTTTACGTGCCCGAACTATTTATGCCACTTTTAGTCTTGGTCAATGTCAGTCTCAGGAATAAAAACAGTTTAGATGTGGTTTCATGGAATTTTGCCTCCTTGTAATAGAGGAATGTTGTTTATTGTTTGTTGGACTTTACCCCTGAGAGCACGAGTAGTTCCCCTGATGCTTTATAGAAGCACTGAGAATGACAAGACTCCTCCCATGAACCAACAGGTCCATCTGCACCTGCTCAGCTGATGACATGGCGGTCAAATTCATCTCCTGGGTGGTGTAACTTCTCCAGATCACTCCAGCATCGCCATGATTATTCCTCCTGTCAGGGCGGCAGTACAGCGCCACCATCTCACCTGCCTTGACATTTACGTCTTTGGGTCTCTGAGGACACACACCTGTGAACAAGTGTTGTAAATTTGAGTGTATATTGTAAAATTGACATGAACTTGTTTGTGGATATCATTACCGTCTGCTCTGGTAACACCTCATACTGGATCATTGGCAGTGTCAGAAATTAGCAAGGGCCACAGGCCATTTGGCCCACAATTTATCCAAGAATGCCCCTAAAAGCCATGTTCCGGAGGCCAAAATTGCCCCCAAGTTTTTGAAACAACTATATGTATTTATATTTTTAACAGTATTACAATCTGACATTAGTAGTATAATTAGTATAAGAAGTATAATTTTATTTTTATTAAATTAATTTACTGTCACGTCTACAACTCATTTTCCAGACATAATCAACGAGATTGCACTGATTACGTGAGAGTAATCTGACAGAGAAGGGGAGGGGGCTTTGCTGTACCATAAGTATAAATTAACCATTTCTTGGGTGATCTGTGTCTACACAAAGACAAATTAATGAAAAATTAAGGTAGAATGAATGTTAAATTTTAAATTAACTTACTTCCAGGATTGCATCTAAGGAATGTATAGTAATTTGGCCTTTTTAACAGTAAAAGTAAGTGTAATGTGGTGAAACATTAGTACTGCTATCAGTAGATTAATGGTTAAATCATCACATTTAAACTGGTTGAATTATAGGAAATCTGAGTGATATTTTGCAACCATAAGTTTATGTAACCCATTATTTATTTCATTTATAGTGGTTTCTACTGAAGAGTGAAGACACTATCTTAGTTGGTTTTGCTTTTCATATGCTTATTGTTAGAACATAATTACAATTTTTTGATGGCCCCCAAACATTTTGAAAATGCCCCCATTTTTTAGACCGTGGGGGCCAAAATTGCCCCCAAAATATTTTGTTAATTTCATACCCTGATCATTGGTGAAACAGCATGTGCTTGGCGGTTGTAAAGTGTTGAAGTTGTGTTCTTAACCACATCCTTATTTTTTGGTATCTTGTGATTTCAGTTTGACGGAAAATGAGTCATTTGTGGGAGTCAGCACGAGTCCAGTGCATTAAGATAGATATGTTCTGATGCATTTAGAATTTAAATTATATAATATTTGCATGATGCTTAATATCTATGATTTGATCTAAATTTATACAAGTACTCTATTCAAGTACAATTTTGAGGTACTTTTTCTGAGCATTTCCCTTTTCTGCTACTTAAACTTCAGAGGCAAATCTTGTACTTTTTCCTCCACTAGATTTATTTGATGACTTTAGTAACTGGTCATTTTGCAGATTCACATTAATAACGACAGAATATAATCACAAAATAAATTATGATGTATCACTATGTGTTAAGATAAGACTTTATTGTTTCCTATAGGACAGAATTCACAAGCTACCCAGCAGTATATAAAGTAAAATAAGCTCTGTTGGTCTGTCTATCTATCTATCTATCTATCTATCTATCTATCTAGCTATCTGTCCAATGAAACCAAATGACACGTAACACTGAATGTTTACCCTTTGACACCATTCTCTTACCTGTTAGTGATGCAAAGAAGAAACACAGAGGGAGCAGAAGCACTTTCACCATCATGACAGCCTGCAGCATTGCACACCAAACATTCAAGAGTGTCGTCAAAATCTCACTGTGGTCACACAGCCTTCACAAGCAGTTCTGCTGAACTGAACCCTTCCCCAATCATGTTAAACCACAATGATGAAAAGTGAAACTCAAGGACGAGCGTCACATTAATTGTCGCCGCAGTTCCAACACATGCATTCCAAACAGACAGCACAGAAGACCACTATGTCAGCAAAGTTTCAAGATGGAAACCCAAAGTTAGTGTCACCAATTCACTATCTGACTAAATGTCTTCCCTTTTGTTCCTGATTTATGGCGTTGAATTATGGCCAGAAAAGTGATTTTTCAGAACATTAGGATGTCACAGTAAAGTTGACCATTGACCTTTTGGACATAAAATGTCATTACTTTATCATATTGGACATTTGTGTGATATTTTGTCATGACTAGCGCATAAATTCTAGAGTTAAGGCCAAAACCATGTTTGTGAGGTCACAGTGGCCTCTGACCTTTGACTGCTGACCACAAAAAATCAAATCAGTTCATCGTTAAGTCAACAAATTCTTTCAAGGGGCTCCTGAGACATTGCATTCACAAGAATGAGACGGGCGTATGGACAACCTGAAAACATAATGCTTGAGTCCACGACTGTTGCCGGTACATTGACTTAAACATGCTCTTTGGGTAAACTTGTAACAACCAAAAGACAAACTGGACACAGCTTCATTTTACAGTAAGGTGTGACAAGGCAAAACCTCAAAGCTTTAAAGTAGTCCGGGAATATAGTGTTGCACTTCCATAAACTCAGGGGACTCACAAGAGCCAGATAGCGGCAGAGATATCTTTAATGGTACATGGCAACGAAACTGCGCTTTCTCCCAGCCCCAAGGTGCCATCATACACTTACAAATATAGAAATATAAAGATAAAAAAACATATCCATATCGCACATACAAGTATCGAAATACAAAGATAAAAAGTTAAAAAAATAAATACACATCACATATATATACATACATGTGTACATATATACATATACAGATAAATTAAAGCACACGTAGAAAAAACAAATGCAAAAAGACAATGGATTCTACACGCTTCCCACAATGCAACTGAGAGAATCTTTTCACTGACTAAATCACTGAGGGTTATCTTTAGAGACTTGACGAAGCTTCTCCACAGCCACTAACTGCTTTCACAGACTGAGTGGTACTCTGCATGATAACATGACCTTTATGCAGGAAATTAATTAGGTTTCCGTTTCCATTTGGCAGCTCACATTTCCACTCAGTACTCGCAGAGGGTAAGAGTGGGGTTGGCTGGGACACTTATATCGACACATAATAACTTTCCATTACACACAGACTACTTGGACAGTAAAAAAAATGATTTGATCCCTGAACAGAACTACACATGTCTGCTAACAATTTATCAAGCGCTGCTATCAAGTTTTTTCGAGGGTAACCGAAATGTGAAAAGGCACAATTTTGTTCAAGAAGAATTAATCATTTCTTTCTAAATACATTATACATGCTAGAAAATACTGTGTCTGTGAACAGTGTCAATTTGCATTGTGGAGTTCCTGTGCCCAGGATTTTCTGGGCGGGCCTGAAATCTTATAACGCACAGACACCATCCTATCATAACCCCACCTCTACTATATAGAATTATGCTACTACTAACGGATCAGAGTCATTTAGCTTACCCCATGTGTGAATGTGGTTTCACTACGTTCCACAAGCTCCCTTAGCTCTTTCAGTCTAATACAGGGGTGGCAAACATACGGCCCCCGCCAAACGGCCCACTCAATAAATTTCAAGTTAAAATTGCAGAGAAGTCATTAACTCTACTTTTTCAATTAAATGGACTACTATTACTATTTGTCGAAATAAACTAACTCTGATTTCCCGACAGAGGTAAATGGGAAGCCAGTGAGCTTGGTATGCTCGCAGCACCTTTCAGTGCATAAGAAATATTGTATTTAGCACCACTATCAAACTCATGACAGTAAAAATGCAACAACTTGCAAGGACAACTAAGAGGAAAGATAAATTTAATTGTCGGCAGGTTTGAGGAAACAAGTTTGGTTTTAGTTTTAGTTGAGAGATCGGCATTGCAGCTGTGAAAGCTAGCTAGCTACCTTATTGCCGATGAAACAGCATCAAAGTGGCACTCTGAGGGTGAGTTTGCTGAAAAACAGACATATTATTGAAATGGCACTTATTTTTCTGTCATCTTTTAGGTTTTAACTCAGGCTCTTCATCATTGATTTTGTTTATGGATTATTTATTTATTGTCAATGTTTTCAGGGTGTAAGCTGGCTGTAATGTTACTTCATTACACTAAAAGAGAGGTACATATTTAAAGGCTTTGTTATGTAGAGATTATTATGCAATGGTTTTACTGGTCCGGCCCATATGAGATCAAATTGCGCTGTATGTGGCCCATGAACTAAAATGAGGTTAACACCCCTGGTCTAATACATACATGAATAAATAACTGTTAAATGCCACAATCATATAACCCCAGGCAAAATGACCATCACTGACGTACCTTTAGACAGTTACTGCTCACTGCTGTAGGTGTGTGCTCTGAGTTAATGTTAGCTGCCGTGAGCTGCTGAACGAGAGTCCGTCACTTTGGAGTGGCTCTTGTTCTTCAAGAGCGTCTCAGCAGAGAATACTGCTGATTATTTCACAATCTTGAAACCTAATCTTATTTTCTTGCCATTTATTTTAATCACTCAACTTTGGCTGGGTGGTTATGCTTTTTTTTGTGGAGTGACAAACTCAGAACACATATTTTGCTTTACCCAAACTTGTGAATGTACAAGGAGTGCATTTTCCCAGAATTCCACCTCCCTGGGACGGTTGAGGCACCTTGTTCTGAGCTAAAAAAAAATAATGAAAAAAAAAACATGAAACAAATTCTAAAAATGATGTAAAATGATCATTTTTAATGGATAAATATATAAATAAATAAGAGATAAAGATACTTGCCCTATCCACATTCAAAATATGCCTAGGGGTTGAAATATACGGCACACATTTTGACTTGACCACATATGTGGTCAAGTCAAAGTCACAGCACACATTTTGACTTGACCACATATGTGGTCAAGTCAAAATGTGTGCCGTGAAAAGAAGCTTTTCACTCAATGAGATGTGTCCAACCATCAAGAGCTCATGATCAGATGGAATATTTGCAGTGCTGGAGCTCACCAGGAGGGGGCACCACTACACTAGGGCATTGTATTCTTATGACATATGGAGTGGCAGGCAAAAAAGTTACAGAGGTGAAAGGATGGAGAACATATGAGAAGGAAAACAGTGAGGTAGAGGATCTTAAAAAACAGTGTTAAGGTAAATTATAAATCCCAACAAAACCTTAAAATATTTAAACATTAAAAAATTATTTCTTTAAAAATATATTTCTGTTATATAAAGCATAGTATGACAGCAGTGATTCATCTTTCAGTGTGAGCTAAATATATATGTATTATACTAAAACATTGACACGATATTTTAATTGTGACTCAGGCTTGGATCAAGTGGGTCTGCTGCTCCACAAAGCCTGCATGGGTGGTGTGCAGCAGGCCAGATCTTGGACCCGGATAGCTTCACAATAACAACAACTGCTACAATGATCACCACCACCACCACGGCACAGAGAATGCTGAGAGCCAAGGAGAAGGAGGAAGGAGGTGCTGTAGGCGTATAAAGGACAAATAACTCTTAAAATTTATTTAAAGTAGCAGACAGCAGATGAAACTTCCTCATAATTTAAATGTGTGTTAATTGGAGATGTGATTATCAAGTACAGTTCAGTTGAACTGGTTCAAGCTTTAGTATCATAAATCGTACACAACACCTCTGGAATAATACATATACAATAGCAATTCCATACATCTTACATACTTTTTTGGGCCAAAGTGATGGTGACAGAGCTTGAGTGTCCAGACACAGATGCAAGTTTACAGGTGTAATTTTTTGATAAATCCACTTCTGACACTTTATTGAAGATAAGAGATGCTGTCATCTTTATTTCTCCAGCATTCTTTTCCCTGTAAAGAAAAGGAAAGAAAAAAGAAAAATCCAGAAAGACGACTGTTAGCTATAATGTGCATGTGTGTAAATGTGGCTGCGTTTAACATTTGCACTTTTTTTCTCATACAAAATCTTTACCGTGTTGTATTGTAGAAAACTGGATAGCTGTTTTTTGTTTCTACAATTGACTCCCCGCTGTACCAGAACATGCCATCAAAGTCTGAATACATGACACCTTCACAATCAATCAACTTTGTTGAGCCTAGAAAAAGCAGAGTTAACGCAGTTTATATTTTTTTAAGCTATAGTCTGTGAGGAGTGGCAGCAGTACAAAAATTGAATGATACAAATGGAGGTTATTATGTGATTTAATTAATTCATACCCTATTTGATTAAAACAGCTGTGATATGATAAAAACAGAGCCATGTTTAATCATTTTCCCCATCTGTCATTCATCATTCACAACCATGGCTGCATTACTGAACAGGGCTACCGGGCATAGGCCCAGAGGCCCAAGGTGTCCCCTGGCCTTCACTAGCAAAATGTTACGCACATTAACAAGTCCAAATCTGAAGCCATGGTTCTCTGCCGGAAACCGGTGGATTGCCCCATCTGTGTTTGGGGAGAGTTACTGCCTCAAGCAAGGGAGTTCAAGTATCTCAGGATCTTGTTCACGAGTGAGGGTAGAATGGAGCGTGAGATGGAATGGTGGTTTGGCGCAGTTTTTGCAATGATGCGGGCGCTGCGCTGGACCGTCATGGTGAAGAGGGAGCTGAGCCAGAAGGCGAAGCTTTTGATTTAATGGTCCATCTACATCCCAACCCTCACGTATGGTCATGAGCTCTAGGTAGTGACGGAAAGAATGAGATCGCAGGTACAATCGGCCAAAATGAGTTTCCTCTGTGGGGTGGCTGGGCTCATCCTTAGGGCCTGTCCCAATACCCCCCCTTAGCCCTACCCTTTGGCCCTAGGGGTAGGGGTGTCCCAATTCCTTTTTGCATGTAGGGGTAGGGGGCATAACGAGGGGTAGTGGGTATGAAACTAGCCCTTCAGAGCAAGGGATTTCAAATGCTGACTTGCCAGCGAGGGGTAGATGTCGCCATGGCTACCACCGAGCAAGAGACGGGGAAAAAAGTTCATACATAGTTAACGTTACTGTAGTCAGGTTACTTGTTAGCTAGCTAGCTAGCTCGCACTATCTGGCGTCTGTCATCTGTCCTGTTCTGCAAAATTGTCAGATTTTCACATTACGTTAACACGCCAGCTAGTATAACTATGCTGCCTCGTAGTGTTAGCGAGTTAGCTAGCTAGCTAGCTAGCAGAAGTCCCCTGCCATCTGTCGTTGATCAAACGAAGCATGATGAATACAGCAAACGCGATAGGTAGGATGAGCTCAACCAGAGACTCCATTGTAGATGCTGGTTGGAAATATAGATAGACTCGCAGCTTCCTATTTAAAATAGTTACGTATGCGTGAAGATAACCAACGCGGTGACGTAGTGAGTGTGTCCCAATTCCTAAGATTTCAACCCCTACCCCTCGTTGCTTCATTTCGAGGGCCAAGGGGTAGTGGGCAATGGCTAGGGGTAGGGCCAAGGGCTAAGGGGTAGTGTACAAGGGGGGGGGGGGGGGGGGTATTGGGATTGGGCCTCAGAGATAGGGTGAGGAGCTTGGACATCCACAGGGAACTCGGAGTAGAGCCACTGCTCCTTCGCATCAAAGGGGTCAGTTGAAGTGGTTCTGGCATCTGATCCTGGGTGGCTCCCGCGGGGGTGGCTCTGGGGCAGACACACTGGAGGGATTACATATATCATTTGGCCTGGGAACACCTTGGGGTCCCCCAGGAGGAGCTGGAAAACGTTACTGGGGAGAGGGACGTCTGAGGTGCCTTGCTTGGCCTGCTGCCCCCTCAACTCGGCCTCAGATAAGGGGATGAAAATTAATGGATAGATGAATGGACATTAACAAGAACCGAACGAGTCAAAACTAGCCAAAAGAGACACAACATGACTTCAAAGAGACACAAAACCAGCACAAGGAGAGGCAAACTGACCACATAGAGATGCAAAACCATTACATGATGTGTAACGACAAAGAGACCCAAACCACTACATAGTCTTTGTGTCTTGCTCCTGTGTAGAAGAGGTGGTGGGGCCCTTTGCATATCTGTGCCTAGGGGCCCATTGTCTCATAACCTCAGCGGATGAGCCGGGAGCTCTGGTGAGGAAAGAAACACCGTTCGTCTGCACACACTGCAGTGACACATAGCTGGTTGAAAATCCGCAAAGTTTCCCTGTGAGAGCCAAAACCTTCAACAGTTAGTCAGTGTGTTTTCCCACTTGGATGTTGTGAATGATGAATGGTAGACAAATTAAACAAATCTCTTGATAATTTATCACTATTTTTTAACATCAATGTTTACATCTCAGTTTTTCAATTCACATGCATTTTCATAACCTACATTTTTCAAAATAATTTTTGTTACTTTCACCTGTCATAATAGCCGTGTGTATACACGTGAATGCATCTACAAAATAGGACACATAACTCACCTAAATCTACATGAAAGACATCACCACCGAGTGGTGAAAGTATTACTGGCGTTCCAGATTTTTCTGTGCCACAAAAACAGGAAACATGTAACACAAATAAACATATTAAAGTCTGTGAACATCAATATGAATAGAAAGAAGTGCTCTTTCTCACCCTTTGGTTTGATGTCAAGCAGCACAGTAAAGGTCCTGTTATATATTTGACCATTATACAGGTAAGATCTGGTGCAGGTGTAGGCACCCTGGTCTTTCTCTTCCACACGTGAGAAGTAACCATCTATTGGCAATGACTCGCCCACCTACAAGATGAAACATAAAGCTTGGCTTTAAAGCATGAAATTGAGCATGATGCAGTTCCTTATTTCTCAATCAAATCTTATTCTCACTCATAGTTACATACCTTGCGCCATATTATGCTGTTGCTGGTAATATTTAGAATACCTTCAGCAGGGACATTAACATCAGGGCAATACAATGTGCAGGCCTCTTGTGTGTAACAGGTTCCAGGGTACTGGCTCATCTCCTCACCCTCTCTCTGTGTTGTGTAAACTCTCAGCCTGAACCAGGACTGGCTGCCGGCGTCCCTGTCATGTCATTAAAGAAAAAGTTAATATAAAGGTTTCACATTCAGATTTTAAACATTCTGCAGTGGCTCTTCATGTGAGACAAGGTTTCATGCTACAAAGAACAAAATCACACCAGAACTGCCTGGATGGAGAGACAAATCTGAGAGTAAGAGCTCCTTTTAATCATGCCATTGTTCTAGGGATGGCACTGTCTGCTAGTCCATCTCCTTGGTAGAGACAAACTGGATGGATTGCTGAGAAAAGATGTGTTGCACAGACATTCAGTGTTCCCAGAAAGTCAGGATTCATCCTGAATTACTCTGGTGATTCTCTGACTTTTAATCTTGTGGTTTTGAGTGAAATGTCTTTGGGACTGGAAACTTCTAGATGGACTGCCATGAAATTTGGTTCAGATAATCATGCTGCTAGAGCTGCTAGTGCTGCAACAGACTCTAGTTTACTCTTTAAAGGGGAACCACATGAAGTAAGAAAGCCAGAAGCCACAGAATTAAGTCTCAAACATCTGATGTCATCAAGTATAAAGTCTGGAGCTGCTCCACAGGAAATGAATGATCAAATGAAATGGTGCTCTCAGTGCCATGTGACATCTCTCCTGGTTCACTGTCTATGGAGCAGCTCCAGCTTCATGCTGGATGACATCACAGATTTGAGTTTAAGCACTCTAGTTTGGGGATTTTGGAGAGAGTTGTTCATGTTTACTGATATTTTTGGACTGTCTTAGACCGTAGGAATAACATACAAATTTTGAAAATGGCCATAGTTCCCCTTTAATGCTCAAGCAACAAGTTCAGTGGCTCTCTGCGAGTATAAAAGCTGCTGTTGTTGAACACAGGACAAACCTTGCTTTCAGAATATGAGCAATACTGTTTTCTAATATATCATTTACATAAAACATCTGCACTTTATATTCATTAAGATGAAGCTACTATTAGAAATTACTAATGTAAAACCTTATTCATCAGTGATCTTAACCAAAATAATCCCTCTGGAGTAAATCCTGTTTACAACTATTTATGGCCCTTTTAGTCTTGGTCAATGTCAGTCTCAGGAATAAAAACAGTTTAGATGTGGTTTCATAGAATTTTGCCTCCTTGTAATAGAGGAATGTTGTTTATTGTTTGTTGGACTTTACCCCTGAGAGCACGAGTAGTTCCCCTGATGCTTTATAGAAGCACTGAGAATGACAAGACTCCTCCCATGAACCAACAGGCCCATCTGCGCCTGCTCAGCTGATGACATGGCGGTCAAATTCATCTCCTGGGTGGTGTAACTTCTCCAGATCACTCCAGCATCGCCATGATTATTCCTCCTGTCAGGGCGGCAGTACAGCGCCACCATCTCACCTGCCTTGACATTTACGTCTCTGGGTCTCTGAGGACACACACCTGTGAACAAGTGTTGTAAATTTTAATATATTTTGCAAAATTAACATGAAATTGTTTGTGGATATTGAGAAAAAAAAAATCTGTTCATGGACATTTTACTGCTGGTTCCTTGTTCAATCCCAGGAGGGAGCCCCATGTTCTCCCCATGTCGGTATGGGTTTTCTCCAGGTACTCCGGCTTCCTCCCACAGTCCAAAGACATGCAGGTTAATTGGTGACTCTAAATTGGCCGTAGGTGTGAATGTGAGAATGAATGGTTGTCTGTCTCGATGTGTCAGCCCTGTGATAGTCTGGCAACCTGTCCAGGGTGTACCCCGCCTCTCACCTAGTGTCAGCTGTGATAGGCCGACTCGGAAAATAGCGTCGCACTGGTTCCCTCGTCAAAAACCAAATGTTATTTTTCAGTTGGATTTTGGATTATTGCAGAAAATGAGCTCTGAACAAGAAAAGAACAGAATAATCTTCACAAATGAACATCACTTTTATGATTTTTGAAGCATAAATGCAATCGCAAGACTTCAATGTCACCATGGCAACCGCCTTTTTTTAGGACATGTAGGTTTCAAAATTCACGAATGGGGTATTTGCTTATGGATTTTATGTTGTAGAACAAAACACGGCAGTCTCTTAAGCTTGTGTTAACCGCAGACCTTATTTCAAGCATCTAACTAAAAACCCATTCAAAAAAATCTACTGACTTTGAGACGAGGAAACCATGAGTGCTAAAATTCATTTTCAGGTTTCAGGAGTCATTCCTGCATCACTCTGTACTGTGAACTCATGTGACATAACTACAATACTACGTTACAAACTGACCACATCCCATTTCCCAATTCCTTATTGGTCTTGTAATGTCCTTTTAAAGGCAAGTTAATCGGTTTCTGCAGAAGTACTCAGCACTAATGATGCTGAGTTCATGCTATTTGACACATTTCATAATCGCATGGATATTTCACAATGTAGGACTGGTAGTTTGAATGTGCACATTATTATAACAGCTAAACTGTAACAACACTGGAAACATTTTTTATTCAACATGTCAGCTTTTCTTATATTACGAATATTCAAATTGTTGGTGACCTCTGTCAATCTTTGGAAACTGAGGATCTGTTCCTTAAGATATTTTATTGCCTGTTCTTTTATTATAGAGTCTTGTTCCTGTCACATTACACTGACTCTATTGTCATTCCTCTTATTATTAAATGTAAGTAAACAGGGTGTCTGCAGTGTCCACCAAATTCAATTTTCAATATTAAATTAAGACTTTTTAATATCAGATAGAATGTGATGTAATACCTGTTTCACAATCAAACCAGTAGGGGCAATAAGGCCTAAAATTATCTATTAAATACATGCATTTATTAAGATTGATATCATATTTTTATCAGTACTTAACAGGATTATAGAAGAAAAATAACTAGCAATATAATAATTAACATGACTTGGGTCCAGATAAGAGTATAAGAGAATTCATTCACATTTTTGCTGAAACTGACACCCATTATGAGACGATGATCTACTGCAGTGCTGCTAAATTATAAATTCAACTGGGCCAGATTTTAAAACCAGAAAATATCAATGGGCCAGGCATTTTCAACAGCAGGCAACCAATTGAAAGCTTTTTCTAGCTTATATAAAGTATATATATATGTATATCTTTATATGTGACCTTCCCCAGTCAGATATCATATATATATAAAAAAGTTATCAATGCACAGAAGCATAATAAGTGGCATAAACAGTAACCAATAATACACACTTGTTCTGGTTTATAGCCTAACGTTAGCTTTTTTATTTTTGGTGATTACATTTATGCTTCAAAAATCATAACGATGGTTTTGTGGAGATTATCTTGCTCACGAAAATGTGTAAGTATAATCAATGTTTATTTAACAAAGAGCTCATTTTCTGCAATAATCCAACTGAAAAATAACATTTGTTTTTTGACAAGGGAACTAATGCAGCGCTAATTTCCGGGTCAGCCTGCAAGAAACGTCATACAGCGCTGTATTGTTTCACAAAAGGTAAGATACACTGTTACCTGTGTACTACGGGACTCTATTAACACTGTCAGTGCTGCTCAGGTGTGAATAAATGGTGGTAAAAATCTAGATAATTATGTATGATAAATATGAAGCTGCAGTCAGGACATGGTGAGCTTAGTAGAAAGACTGGAAAAAGAGGGAAACAGTGGCTCAGCTCTGTCCAAATGTTACAAAATATTTGAGTTTCTCTGGTTGCCTGGCAACTTCAAGGAGACAACAACACTTCAGGATTGATTATTAGGCCTATTATCAGTGTACATGGCCAAGAATTAATATCGCACATAACGTTGTGTTTGTTTCTGTTTTCATTATTTTTCAAGACTTTTCAAGACGCTGGTAAAAATACCATGACAACAATGTAAAACTCCTACTAAAACCCATACTTAAAGTACAGAGGTATTAACAGCAAAAGTTAAAGTCAGTGTAATACTATTAGGCTTGTTGTTACTGATGCAACAATGTGTAATAAGCATTTAACTGTTGTAGTTGGTGGAGCTGGAGCTAGTTTTAATAGCCTAGCCTACTTTATATAAGGTTCAGTAGTTTAGTCAAGATGGGCAGTTTGATCCCCGGCTCTTTCAGGCATGTCAAAGAATCCTTGGGAAAGATACTGAACCCCAAATTGCTCCTGATGGCTGTTCCATTGGTGTGTGAGTGCGTGTGAATGGTTACTGAGTAGCAGGTGGACTCGGCCACCAGTGTGTGAATGTGTGTGTGAATGGGTGAATGTGACACGTAGTGCAAAAAGCACCCTGAGTGGTCGGAGCAGTCCATTTACCATTTACCAGAGTCTGAATCTAAAAAGTAACTAGTAATTACATCTGTCACATTAATGTTGAGTAAACACTACAGTATGTTTCCCTGAAATTTGGTAGTTTAAAATGGAAATACTGGAGGAAAGTATAGTTACTTATTAGCATATTCTTGCAGGACTATCAATTTAATAAGAATAGATGTAGATGAGGTGATGATTAGCCACACTTTGAAAGCTGAAAATTTAACACCACATATAGTCTGAATTTACATTGATGGAAAATTATTTTTGAAATGTAGTAGATTAGTTATCCAGTTAGAAATGTAATAAGTAATGTAACTATCTTAATTAATCAATTAAAACGATGTAACTTATTACATTTGACTACTTTTTGATTAATGTTGGGCAATAAAGATTGAAAAGATGCAAAGCAACACAATGAATATTATATTCTATATAAACTTTTTTACTAAAAAGAAAACACATTATTCAGCCTGTATGATGAAGCAGTCGTGATCAGGTCTTACCTGTCAACAAGGTCAGCAGGAGATTCAGAAGTAAGCCTATTTTCGCCGTCATTGTGATGAATATTTTCCCCTAGGGATCCAGAAGAGTCACCAGTGTCTTCTCAGAAGCTCCTCAGTCCTTTGAGTCAGAATGTTCGGTTGTAAAACAAAACAAAAAGTCTTGCTGACAGTGGAAAGTAAAACCTAAGTTCCGCCCATATAAACATTTCCCAGCTATGGGCTGTGTTTATAAGCACTTACTCAAAGCAAATATATAGCATTAAAAGGATACAAATATGCCTGTGTTTCCTTTCATACAAGTGACTTTAGCAACTAAAAGCATTATGTTTTTTTATTTTGCTAGAGAGGAGGGTGTTTGGGTCTTATCAGTGCGTAAGTTGGACTGTGTCCAGTGCACTGTCCTGAACATGACATTTTTTCATGACATTACAGCCCATTGACGGTAACTACAATAATGAAACCTGAACTCTGAAACCTTTGTTGTAGTTTTGCGTCAGCCGCAGTAACAGTGACAGAGGAGTCACTGCGCTCCTCTGGAAACCCGGCTCGCTGCGCGCCCCGCGGGGGTGCATTGCTTCAGTCTATGATTGCTACGGGCAAAGACAAAGACAGAGACGACAAGACTGCAGAGAAACCTCTTTAAAAGCTGCACCCAGTGAGGATATCTCCGACGGAGATGACTGACATACTGCGGCTGGTGTCAGAAGTGGACAGGCGGATCTTCCAAACTCTCTCCCAGCTCTCTGAAAACGGTCTGACACAAAGTTTTATTTAAAGCAGTGACTCTGTGATGAACTCTTAATACAGCTGCTGGTTGTTTATATTCTGTGCATACACTGCTGATGAAGTGCTCATGTGTCTCCATGTCGCCGTTTTTTTCAGATATCAACTGTATTTGGGCTGATGTGTCCGCCTACATTGAACGTCAGATGACCTTGCAGAAGGTTAGGCTATCTATAGGTCAACACTGGATAATAATAAAAAAAAGGTTTTATGGCATTCATTCTACTATTATGTATTTATTTCTTAATATTTTACATAGAGTTTTAGGAGGTGAGACATACAACAATTATATCCCATCCATTTTTATTTTACACGCTGGTATCAGATCGGTACTCGGTATAGGCAGATACCTAAGGTTCAGGGATCGGAATCGGTATCGGGAAGGAAAAAGTGGTATCGGTACATCTCTATTGTTGATGTTCTGGGACACCGTGTCAAGTTCTGCCTGTTACATGCATTGTCTTGGTTTGGAGTACCAAGATTTGGCTTTAGAATCTTACGGGACGCAAACACTGCTCTCTCGGGTTAAAGTTTGTGTTTGTTGGACCCATCCACCACCCCTCATGCCCGCCCCACTCAGTCATTTGCCGCCTTAACTTTCGTCCTTGTCCCGCTGCATTTCCCCCAATGCTGCCGATAGCCGTTCATCTATAACAGCAACAAGCTGCATATTTTTTGCCAACATCAAAGGACGCCTTTTTCGTTGGTTTCTGACGCCACAAGTCACTGCCCAAGTGCCGGATTTTGATGACTTCGGAGTGAGACCAGCCTCTCCAGTTTGGTGACATTTATTAGGTAATTTCCTGGGTGATGTAACAGTGAAGGAAAGTATGTTAGGTAATACGCCACCAGTGCAAGTTTTTTAAATTTTGTTTTAGAAATCTTCAGTCTAAATCAAAGCAGAGGCCCAAGCAGTGGACCCATCCCCCCGCCCTATTAGCACTTTTGCTGCCTTAACTTTCATCCTTGTCCGGCCGCGTTTCCCCCTGACGCTGCTGGGCGCTGTTAATCTATAACAGCAATCGGGCGCGTATCATGGTGGTTAGATGGACTGTTAGATGTACATGGATTCTATCTATCTATCTATCTATCTATCTATCTATCTATCTATCTATCTATCTATCATTAATTGAGTGTTCCATTGTAACAGGGGGTCCACCTGGCAGGACTGGGGACCTTCAGCTTCTCTCAGCAGAAGCTGGACATAGGAAACAAGTTCACAATGATCCAAAGACCCATCTTCCTCCTGGCTGGGAAACTAGTCCAGTCTCTGGGTTTAAAGCAGGTCAGGCCCCTGGCTGCAGGTGAGCACATGCTTTGAAGAAGAGCCTGAGGATGTATTTTACCACACACTCATGTGGAAATCAAAAACTGAGTACCACCGACTGGGTAAAATATATATATCAGGAAAATGAGAGGCCCTGAAAATTCCTGAAAAATCAGAATTTGATTATAGTTTGGCCGCTGTTGATCGAATCTGTTAAAACCACACAACACTGATAAGGAAAGTTGAGATTGTGATGTCACAACAACTATAACATGATATTATAATAAGGATTGTGTATGTGTGTGTGTCCCTTGCAGCAACACACCTACCAGTGGTGCAACTGAACTTTGCAGCTGTGTCACAAGAGACTCCTTTCAGTCGAGATGTAGTGGAGGGCTGCATCAGAGAAACTCTTCTTTTCCTCTTCAGAGCTTTAGCCTCTGAACAAAACGTGTTCCTCACCTTCCAGGGAATTGGAGTTTTGTCCTTTAAGAACAACAAGGTGGCTCACCTGCTCATTCTGTTTCCTAGTTGTGGACTATGACCACTAGTTTTCTGTTAAATCTAATCTCATAGGATGTTGTTCAAAGGTGCGGATGAAGTTCAACAGAGATTTTATTAATGCCATGGATGGAACTGGTCGTCTGCTGTTGACCTTTAACAATGTGAGTATAAAGAAGTGTGTGTTTGTTTAAAGAATGCACAGTCCATGTATCCATGCAGATCATCTGTACATTTACCCCTGCAGAGACCTGGGAGCAGTGTCTCTTTACTCTCTGGTGGCCTGTCCAGGCTTCAGAGGCCAAGGACTGCCGTCACCCTGCCAACTGTCTGCTCTCCTCAGCCAGACAACAAAGCCGGTGACAAAGATCTATGGTGCTTGTCACCAACTCCAGACCAGAGGAATGCAGGAGGTGAAAGAGCTTTTTGCACAAGGCTGACAATTTGGGGTTTGATAGCATTTTAATGAATCTAAATTAAGTATTGAATCAAATCCAAATCCTTTCAAATGTCTCAGCAACTTGCTGCATTGGAAAGAGACCTTTGTTCTTTACTGTGAGGCTGAGCTGGGGCTACAATAGCTGTCGAAGCTGAAATAAACAAGATGTGGCGGAAATTATGTTAGCTCTTATTAATCATATAAGCACTGTGTGCTAATGACGCCTGGGATCCACTGGCATTTTTTGTGTCCGCTTGGCGCTTATGCCTATTCATTTCCTATGGATCGCGTCAAACCGTTGCTGATGTCCCCACAAAGCATTTTGGGTAGGCGGCGCGGCCGTTTGAGCAGCTCTGGCGCGTCCAAAAGTTGACTGCGACTCAACTTTATGCAAATTAACCCGTCAGACGTGAAGACACTATCCAATGGTGAGCAAGCTCGGTGGTGGTCTGTCGTGACGTTTCGTTTACTTTCCCTCTCTGGAACAACATGTAGTATAGGGTGGACCCAGTGGCGAGGTCGCTGTCTCCTCCAGATGTAAAGTAGCGCTACAACGAGAGCTCTTCTCTGTCTACGATTCATGGCTAAAATGGCTGCTCAACAAAAACACAAATATATAGATATGATTTCTCAATCCAAAATACGAAATCAAAGAGGGAATCATTGTGGTTGGTCGGTGTTTTATGGTGTTTAGCATATTCCTTGCTGCTACAGTAGCCGCGTCCATCTGTATTTGAAGTGACTTCTTGGAGTCTCAGCTGGTTTCCTTGGCAACCTTACAAGAATGACAGGACTCAAAAGGGTTTTTGTACATGCAGGCTAGCTGCTTCCCAATGCTTCAAGTTCCTATGCTCAGCTAAGGTGTTGTACTTTGTTTTTGTACTCTTTTGTGTGGGCCTCACACACCAAAGTGAATTCCAATCTATGTTTTTTCGAGGTGGCAATAAAGACTTGACTTGACTTGACTTGACTTGACTTGACTTGGCTTGAAGTGAACCGTTTTTTAACGCTTTAGCTTCATATTTATTACACACGAAGCAATTTTTCCTTTTTAGGGTCTTCCTTCTGCTGTAATATGACACAGTTGTGTCACATGCCCTGATAAGAGGAGCTGGCTGCATTTGTCTCCACAGCAACTAAGGTCAGGGTGAGATAGGTTGCTACATGCCTCAGGCTTTGGCAGGACTTCAGGGACAGGAAGCATGATTAAGGTTAAGTCAGGTAAGAACAGCTTCTGTTTCTTATTTAGAAACAATAATTAATAGAATCCTCACACACACACACACACACATATATATATATGTACACATGTATACTTTTCTAAAGACACCAAATAGTTAAATAGGCCCTGTTTTAAAGGACACCTCCTGAACCCTGGGATGACATACAAGGTATTCACTATACTGCTTGACAGTGATTCTCCTCAGTCGAGCTTCTTTACATGCATCCAAGTCTCTTGAAATTTCTTTAGTTAAGAATTAACCAGCTCTCCAAATTTTGATCACATCGCACAGGCTCGAGAGTGGTATCAATCTTCTCGTCAAACTTTTGTCAGGATAACGGTTAAGTATTTCCCAAGGTGTCAGACTATTCCTTTAATCTCTCGCTGCGCTTGAAGATGAGTGTTGGAGATTTCAGCCGCTGATCCTCCACAGCTACACCTGTCAACCAAAAATGGTCACTTCTAGCTCTGATAATATAAGATGGCGACGTCCAAAATACCAAACTCTGTCCACAAATCAATGGGGGTGACATCATGGTGGCTACATCCATTATTTCGTACAGTCTGTGGTAGCTGTATGCTTCCCTCTGCACAGTGATAAAAAGTTAATACATGAAAGCGCTTACAACAAGGTCTGTGGAGTATCATGATTTCAGGAAAGAGATATTGCTGTTGGGTTTTTCAGTGTGTTGTTATGACGCTTTGAGCACCACAAGCCGAGTGTCATCTAGCTCCATTGTATTCAAGAGAAGGCATACGTCTCTACTGCTGATATCTACAACACTCTGTAACTCACACCATGACTGATAAATAGCCCTACATGTAAGAGCAAAAATATGTATTTTGTATTATGGGATGAACTGTCTCTTTAAGAATGGACAACTCTAATAAACAGCTAATTATAAAAGACTGGATTTGTTAGAGCTTAACGAGTCCAGGCATTTTACCAAATTGGAACTGGCTGTTGAAACCCATCCCGATGAAAAACAGAATTAATTGGGTGCAACAGAGGTTGAAATACAGCAAAGAAAGAACGGCCATTGAGTCCAGAATGACAGAACAAATAATGATAGATTTGAAGCTGCCTTATGAAGAGCGAGACAAGTGCAGCTACTCAGAGTGTTGTGTGTCTCTACAGGAGTTCCCCAACAGAGAGAATCTAAATCCCATCAGCCACTGCAGCCGGCCAAGATGAAAGCTGTCAGCCTGTCTGAAGAACTAAATCCAAACCCCCCCACGGAGGCCACAGACAAGTACAACACACACAAAGACACAAAAACACACAGGCAGACGAGCACACAGTCTCTATGGAGAGGTTCAGTTTGCAGTGCACATAGCTGTTGTTTGCAGGTAGATGAGTCAGCGAGAGCTGAGAGCTAAGTGGTGGTCTTATATTGTTACCGCCCTGAGGCAGCTTCGAGCTCCATCAATGATGCAAAACTACTTGTGGGACAGATTCCTCCTCTGTCATCACCTCCCTGCATTGTCAGCACACACACACACACACACACACACACACACACACACACATTTTTCTTAGGCGATCACTGGTTAAATAGTACACTTTTCCATAATAACACCAAACTGCACATGCACTAGGAGGTCGTTCTCTTTGATAAGTATACAGTGGTAAAGAATCTGTTCCCACTCCCAGGCCTACCACCTCCATCACACCACCAGAGGCCACTCCCAAACTGGTCGAACCTCGTGTGAACGTCAGCTGCTCTTGCCACACCCGTGCTGGACAGGTGAGTGTCTGCATGCGTGGATGCGCTCATGCATCTGTGTACTGTAGGTGTGTAAGTGTAAATCTAATCTGGGTTTTATAGTTGTCTCTAAAATTCAAGGTGGATTCACTTTCTTGGTGGAGTATAATGTTGCCCTGGATGTACCTAGCCTTGCACCCAGTATGTGCTCTGACTGACTCCAGCCCTATGAGACCATACACAGGATAAGTATTTCAGGAAATGGAGAGCTGGAGAATGAAATTACTTTACAGAGCTTGATAATACACCAGATTCAAAGCTTTATTGCTTTTAGAAAGCAGGTCTCTGTCAAGGGGGCTGTAGGGATGTTCTTAAATCTATATAACATAAAACCCAAACAATGCATTATCTACAAATTGTTTGTATCGGAAAGTCGGTGAGTAAAATGGTTATATGTTTACATTACTAACTAATTACAGCGTGTAAAGTAGCAACTCTCATGTCGTCGTAGGAGCTGTGCTACCTGTGTATGCAGCGGGCCCAAA
This sequence comes from Epinephelus lanceolatus, assembly GCF_041903045.1. Lineage (NCBI taxonomy): Eukaryota > Metazoa > Chordata > Actinopteri > Perciformes > Serranidae > Epinephelus > Epinephelus lanceolatus. The sequence continues at coordinate 19,246,043 of NC_135735.1, forward strand.
GAAACGTTCCAGTCTACCTGAGGGAGCAGCAGCAGGCAGAGGAGAAAGCTCAGGAGAAACTCTTACTGCTTAAAGAGCAACTGAGAGACAAGCAGTACATGGACAAAGAACAGGCGAGTACATGTGTTTGTTTGTGTGTTTGAGGATGGCGGATTGATTGAGGACTGGCTTACCCTGATATTCTTACCCTAAGGGTACGTTCATCAGTCACACATGAATGAATTTAACATTGGCAAATATCACTTCCTGTTCACTTACATTCAGCATGAGCAAACAAAACATTTGCTTTTGGTGACAAGGTAAATTGCATCTTCGCATTGTGTGGAATTTACCTTTGGTGAACCTTGACTGGTGAAATCTCAGCCACAACTAATAGCAAAGAAGTATGTGTGGAGGAGATTGTTGATGGATTGTTGCCGTGTCTAACCAGCCAATATTGTGTAATACTGGCTAGGAAAAAAGTAAACTGCCTTTCGTGGGAGATGGTGCCTGGCTGGCAGTGAGTCAGGAGACAGGCATGGAGTGCAAGAAAATTGAGAATGTCACAACATTACATTTTGCTGTATGTCTTAACAAGCTCGCTCACATTAGCTAACAAGCTAGCTTTCCATGTGCGTCAAATTCGGCACTACCCAGAATCAGCGCAAATGGCGTCTCGGCAGGTGATGGTCACTCGCCTGCAGTCGCTTATGTGTGATCTTGCCCTGAGCCTACCAATCTCTCTCCATGCCTAAACCTAACCAATCCAACCAACGAAGGCAACAAGCATAAGCCAGTGCCATGCCTTCACCATCATCGGAAACAATATATATTTGGCTTCCTAAAGGCAAATTTGTGAATCCTAGAATAGCAAAGAAATGCCCCACCTTACTCTCCCTCTGACTGGCTGGTACGTGTTGCCTTCATTGGTTGGATTGGTTAGGTTTAGCGATGGAGTGAGATTGGATAGAGTTAGGGTAAGAATGTCAGGTTAGTCAGTCAGAGGTAAAGTAAGGCAGAGTAGGGCGGGACATGATGTCGCTATCTTAGGATGCATTAGTGCCCCAAACATCGAATGTACAGATTGTACAAATGTTAGCTCTAAGCTTACTAGAAATGGATGTACCAACTCTGTCCTTGGGAATGTGTCGTCTGTGTGTGTGTGTGTTTTTTCTTTTTCAGCTCAGCCTCCAACAGTCAGGACTCAACAGTTTTACCTGGTCTTTTAGTTATTTTCCTCCAGTCTTTCTTCTTGTTCCTCTTGTCTCTGCATGTTTGTTGCAGTTGACAGATGTTCAGTTTGCAAAATAAATATAAGATTGCCTCACTTCTGTCTGAACATGCACTAATTGCAGGTGTCTACTGGGGTGTTTTTTGATATGTGGGTGGTCACGCCTCTTCCCAGCATTTGATGTTTTATAAGAATGCAACTAGGCCCATCGGCTGGCTGCTCCCAGATAACAACCGGATCAAAATAGTAGCTCATTTGGAAAATTTCTGTTTCTCATAACATCAGTCTGTCTTCATTTTACATCAACAACTATGAATGAATCTGTATACTCGGGTTGGCTGGCTCTCCTTTCAATTTCGTAGACTTTTTCATTGGCATCCTCCTTGTATATAAAGCTATTCTTGGCCTACTTCCAGCATACTTATGTGTGTACATAAAGCAAAAAAATGTTTTTATTGTCTGTACCAAGGGTACGTACAGAGTTTGGTAAACAAGTATGTATGTATGCAGCTCCTTATATGTAGAATCTTCTGCAGGAGGACTTACAGTTGCACTCATTGGTTCATTTTGGCTGTTTCAAAGCACTGTTGTAGGATTTTTGTACACAATCTTCATATTCCAATATCACGGCGTGTCTTAGCTGGTCTTTGTAATCATGTGTAGTTGCCGCTTTTTTGCGTTTTTATGGTTAATTTATAGTATTTATTAACATACTTTTTGGCTTTTCTTTATAGTAATCTTACTTTGTGTTTTATTTTGCTGGTTTTGTAGTTGTGCGTTTTTATTCTGTATTTTTATTATTTTTTATTGTTTTTAATGTTAAGGTTTTCTCTGGTTAAATAAAGGTTAAATGAATAAATACAAATAATAATATTTAAAGTTTCTGGGAAAGGAGGCAAGTCACACTGGATGCCCCTGATTTGTATGAAGTAGTCTGAATTCAACTTTATGCAATTGAGGAGCGGATACTAGACTCCTTAAAGCACTGCTACTAGAACGTATTGCATAGCTGCTTACATAGACATTTAATGGGAAGCGTGGAAATGACCAATCCTGTGGATACACACCATAAAAGTCCACAGACACACCTCACAACGCCTACATACAGTATGCTCATTCCAGCATGGCAGTTTCCTCGTAACGACAATGCTAGCAGGCTGATGTTAAGCAGGTGTAATGGTTACCATGGTCACTACATTAATTTAGCGTGCTAACATTTGGTAACTAAGTCGAACAGAGCTGTTTTGTACAGCTGAGGCAGAGCGAGATGCGATTTGTTCTGCACATATTTGGTAATAAACCAAAGTATTGGATAAAAGAACATTTTGACCTGATGGTGGCGCTAGTTGTTGTTGAGGGATCACCAAAGTTATTACAGCTGATCCCGAGGGGAACATGAATGTTGGAAACAAATAGCAATTCATGTGATAGCGGTCAAGATACTGCAGACGTGGACCGAACCACAGACTGACTGACCAAGGGAACTGTGTGGTGTGCTGAAAGACTATGACTGTGCAGGTCAAGTGGGAAAGGGCTTTAGTACTGTAAAAAAAATATGTTAACGTATGTCTGCTTTAGGTTACTGGGGTGATTTATGAGTGCTCTGGAGATTTTTTTGTTTTTTCTAGTGAGGAAAAAAGGGATCAGAAAACAGCACAACACACAGGCTGAGGAAGTAGAAACAGTTGATTGGATTGTGAGAGGCAGAAGTAAGTTAAAACTCACACCATTATGTCAAGAGAAATAAAAGCAGCCATAAAAACATGAACAATAAAACCATCTGAACAACTGAGGAGTAAAGGGTGGTTCCAGACTGGTTGGGGCCAGAGAGCTGAGAAAACAGCTTCGTCCTCTTCACAGCACTGGAAAAGAGGTGTGGGACATGTGGGATATTAAAATTCAAAATGAAACAACTTTAAGTGCTTTGCAAGCTGTTTTTGCCAACACTATTTAACGGTTAAGTAAAAAGTTCATTTTTTCCCCTGGTGAGTTTAAGTCATGCTCTCAATATCGTTTTCTAGTCAATATTATGATAAAAGGTGTGTGTTTTTGTGTGTTCATCTGGCAGGAGAAGCTGAATGAGCAGCGTGAGCATGCAAAGCAAGTTGCTACCTACAACCTGCACATGTCAGAGAAGAAAGAGAAGACTCACTACCCTCTCTTTCCTGTGAGTAGAGCTCAACATTAAAGTTGTAAGATTTCAGTCCTGGTACTCCACGGGTAGCTATATGAAATACGATTTGTGCTGATTAAGATTTATCAGAAGTCTGTGGCATTTGGACACCAGAGGGAAATATTTTGTGATCGAGGGACAACAGAGCGGCAGCAGGATAAATCCCCCCATGGAGTCTAGAAACTAGTGGTGGCTGCTGACTCAGAGGTTGCGGACTGCTGAGGCGGATGAGGCTGATGAATCTGTAAAGGCTAGGTGGTGATGGAAAGGTGGAGGGTGCGCATGACTGCAACAAGAAAGAACCACGGCAGAGAAAGTACTACGTTTAAAATGAGGAGCAGTTAAATGATAGACTGACAGAAAAGGTGTCACTGTGTTACTGGTTGATTGTGAATCAGCTGATGACTCAGTTGACAGACCCAGACGATCCCTAGAGATAATAAGTGAGCGTGCGAGCAAGACGTGAAAGACAGGGTGAGATAGAAATGACCAGCCTGAGCATGAAAAGCATTGTCTCCCTGACTGAACTTTTGCTAGAGCTTCATTTAAAGGGATAGTGCACCCAAAAATGAAAATTCAGCCATTATCTACTCACCCTCAATGCTGAGGAAGGCTCTGGTGAAGTTTCAGAGTCCTTACATCCCTTGCGGAGATCAGCGGGGGGAGCAGCTAGCACACCTAATGGCAGATGGCGCCCCAGACTAACGTCCAAGAACACAAAATTGAATCCACAAATATCACCAACATGCCCATCCGTAGTGATCCAAGTGTGCTGCAGCCCTGACATAAAAAGTTGTTTCGAAAAATGTCATATGAACTCTGTTTTTAGCCTCACTGTAGCCTGTAGCTCTGACTGCTTCTCTGTGCTCCATGTTCACGTGTGCGCGCTTGCGCGAGACCAGCGAAAGCATGAGCTTTGCTTACCCGTGTTTACATCACGTGACAAGTGCACAGCAGGGGGAGACAACAGTAACCACAGAGCTAAAAGATAATTTGCACTACGGTCTTTTAGCAAAGGACAGCCCAACATGTCTGAAGACTTTGAAATTGAGGAGGAACAGCATTTCTTTGTTGAGCCGTATTTGTTTAAGCCTGAGTATACGGACGCAGAACTCAGGCTACTGGACGAAGCAGCCGCCGCAGCTCATGAGCCTAACCCTCAGCCAGCCGCAGAATACCGGAGTCGAGCACTGGAAACCTGGTGGTGTAGTTGTTTCAAATGCAAAGCAATGCCAATGGATGAGGAAAGTCTTTGCTGCTCAGACTGGGAATTGGCAATGCCTGCACTTGAGAATCTGGACGAGACTGCTGCTCTTCAGAGACCGTGCATCACCGATCACCCTGAGTGCGCACACGTGAGCGCGGAGCACAGAGAAGCAGTCAGAGCTACAGGCTACAGTGAGGCTAAAAACAGAGTTCATATGACGTTTTTCGAAACAACTTTTTATGTCGGGGCTTCAGGACACTTGGATCACTACGGATGAGCAGTATGGAGATACTTGGTGGTTTCAATTTTGTGTTCTTGGACGTTAGTCTGGGGCGCCGTCTGCCATTAGGTGTGCTAGCCGCTCCCCCCGCCGATCTCCGCAAGGAATGTGAGGACTCTCGGAGGAAAACTTCACCAGAGCGTTCCTCAGCATGAGGGTGAGTAGATAATGGCTGAATTTTCATTTTTGGGTGCACTATCCCTTTAAACACGTTAAATGTGAAGCAACAGCATCAAAGTGTTCTCTGGGATGCTTGTGTTTAGACTTCATTCGTCTTCCCGGCTCGGCCCCTCACTCCTGCCAGAAGGATCCAGCAGCATCGTTACATGGACGAGCTTCAGAGACAGATAGAGACTCGGCGGCGACACGAGGCTCAAGACCAGCAGAACCGTCTACTCATGGAGCGTCTAGACCAGGTCCAGCTGGTCCAGGAGTGAGTCTGTAACCCCTCAGGCATGTGAGATCATCATCTGTTGTGTTAACTACTGTGTCACCAGGTGTTTCTATGTTTGCATTTTAGGGTAGCTTTGCAGAGAGCTCAGCAGCTCCAGCAGAAACATGAGAAAACTACAAATTACAAAAAGGCTCTGGACACGCAGGTAAGAAAGAGTTTGAGAGATTTGAGCTCATGAAATGAACATAAGATTATAAATGTTCTCAAATTTACTGACATTTGCAGCCAGTTATGGAGAATACATGGTCACTAGTTTTCATTACAAGGTTATTTTTTTCTGGTCAACCAAACAGCTGTGGTGTTAATAGGATACAAAAATATATTTTAGGTGAATTGAAATCTTTTACAGAAATGCTTTTGTCCCTTTCTGTATTCCTCTCTGATTTCTGAAGAATCTCAGCTGTAACATGAGATTATGGATGGCCAGCTGTTTTTGTGTTTCTCATGAGGAAGGTTGTAGGTCAAAGGAAGGCAGCAGAGTAAAGCTGCTGCCCATCCTGCCAGGCAAGGGCACCAGTGCAGGAAGGCTGCACAGACAAACATAACACAATAAAAACTTGTTAAACTGGACATAGTTATGTGGTTTATGGAAATATAAGAAGGAGTCAGAGTTATATCATGTCATTAAACTTAAATAAACCAGTTCTGCTAACTTACATTCTCTGAACAACAGCAACAGCAAAAAAAATTGATTATTCAATTACTGGATTTATGTAACAAGTGTGAGAGAATCTTCTTTGCAACTTCAAATCAAAATCATTCCAGTTTTTGTAAACAAAGAAGCACACATTACATAATTTCGTCAAAGGGGAAGTCCACAGATTTTATCCCATAAAGTCTGCTTACAAGTCTTGGGGAGGACCACTCCATATGTGAAAAAAGGTGTATAAAGCCTTTTGTGGCTCCTGGGGGAGCTGCATGAAGTCTGATAAATTGACAGTGTCTACTATCAGGAATTTAGTGGATGATGAGGAGGCCAGAACCATTTATTTATATTTTTGTGTGTTTTGCAATCAAAATTAAAAGTTTTTCACAAGTCATAACTCAGTTTCCCAGGTAACACCTGAGGGTTTGACTAATCATGACCATCCCATGAAGTTCTCGTGTAATCAAAACATTCATCAAAATAGGATG